>NC_137904.1:31204473-31457698 GCF_963455335.1 Martes martes | reverse complement strand
CTCAGGCACTATGATCTAAAATCCATAAGGTATCACTAGTACATAATGTTGAGGAAATCCATCCACTTTCATAGTATTGAAACCCAACTCATTGTTATTTGTGATAAAATATGTGCTGCTCAAATACTCACTAACAATAGTGATTTCCAGTTAAACATGACAGACTGATCATACCAGTCCACTGTAACTCTCTCTCAAAGTTTCACTAACAAGACAGGGGTATTTTTATTTTTTATTTTTTTATTTATTTAGAAAGATTTTTATTTATTTATTTGACAGACAGAGATCACAAGTAGGCAGAGAGACAGGCAGAGAGAGGAAGGGAAGCAGGCTCCCTGCTGAGCAGAGAGCCCGATTCGAGATTCGATTCGGGGCTTGATCCCAGGACCCTGGGATCATGACCTGAGCTGCTGGCAGAGGCTTTAACCCACTGAGCCAGCCACGTGCCCTAAGACAGGGGTATTTTTAAAAGGCATAAACAAGAAAACAGGGAATGGAAGAGAAGATAATGGGAACAACATTTTGGAAGCTGACAAGCAAATGAGCCAGTGGTGGCTGACTTAGCAACCAGGGAAAGCTGACATTTCTGCCCCCAGTGAAGGTCCTGGCAGCGGGCCAGGCCCTTCTAAAAGGGGGAAACAAGAGGATTAGTTAAAAATCTTCATGCAAGGGACGCCTGGGTGGCTCAGTTTGTTAAGCAGCTGCCTTTGGCTCAGGTCATGATCCCAGCGTCCTGGGATCGAGTCCCACATCGGGCTCCTTGCTTGGCAGGGAGCCTGCTTTTCCCTCTGCCTCTGCCTATGCTCGTTCACTCACTCTCCCTCTCTCTCTCTGACAAATAAATAAATAAAATCTTTAAACAACAACAACAACAACAACAAAAACTTCATGCGAAGTGGAGAGGCCAAGACACTTCCTCACTCCTGGCAGCAGAGGGCGTGCGCGCGCCCCCCCGGCCCCCCCCCCCCCCCCCCCCCCCGCCTTCATCCTAGAAGCCATCTGCTCAGGAAAGGCTAAACCAGCGAGGCTCCAGCCTCCACCAAACTACATGCAGTGCCCTGCATTCCAGGCTTGGAAGATACAGCAGTAAACAAAACAGAAATCTCTGCCCTTCTAAAGCTTACATCCTACAGAGATCAATGGAAGATCCACACTATGGAATTCCAGAATGCTACAGACAAAGAGGAAATCCCAAAAGATTCAAGAGAGAACAAAACAGATTAGGAATCAGATTGATGTGGGACCTCACGGCAACCACTGAAGCTGGAAGATAACAGAACAATGCCTTCAAAATTCTGAGCAAACATGACTCCCCACCCTCAGATCTTATACCTGAGCAAATCATCAATCAAATGTAAAGGCAGAACAATGACATTTATAGCTTTAATTTTTTTTTTTTTAACCTTCCCTGTACTTTTTCTTAGGAAGCTCCTGGAGAGTGTGTCCTATCAATATGAGAGAATAAACAAAACAAAACAAAACAAAAGGCAGATATGGAATCTAGGAAATCAGATAGAATATAGAATGAGGCAGAGATGTTGGTGTTGGTGCTGGCTGCTCATCAAGCCTGGAGAGTAACCAGGGCAGCAACAAGAGGAGGAGGTCTCCAAAAGGGACATTTCCAAACAGATAATGAAAGTAAAAGACTACCTGATGGGTTTGAACATGTTGAGAAGGGATTCATTTTTATGGGAAAAATTTAGGGACAGATGTGTGACAGGCACACAGAATACTGAGCAAATAAGTATAATTTTTGTAAAGTAATCTCTACACCCAATGTGAGGTTCGAACCTGAGTCGCAGGCTCTACTGACTGAGCCAGACAAGTGCCCCCAAATAAGTATAATTATTAACCAGAGGAAGAAAAAAATTAACTGAAGAAAGAAAATTAAAAAATTAACTGAAGAAAAAAATTACATGAAATAAAATTTACTCTATGTATACAGCACATGGCTCAACTATAAAAAATATTTACCTATCAAAGGTAGTACAAACATTAAAAACAAATCTAATTCAAAAGTATGTTATAACCATAAAGGGAAGAGGGAGGGAGGGGGGGGAGGAGAGAGAAAGAGTGTGTGTGTGTGTGTGTGTGTGTGTGTGTGTATACAGAGGAAGTATAAGTAGATTCAATTCTCAATTTCACATTAGGAAAACAATTGACAATATCTAAACCTGGAAAATAAAATAAGTAACAGTATAAGCAAGATACTTAGAAATATGGAGGGGAATTCCAGAAAAAAACCAGCTAAAAACATTGACAGTTTCATCAAGGCAGTGGGGATGTGTAGGACAAGGATCTGCTCTTTTCCTCATTGTAAATTCATATTGGACAATTGGTTTTTTTTTAAAAACTGAGATATAATTTATATACAATGCAATGTACAGATATAAGTATACACTTAGATGAGTCTTGACCATTTGATTTTTTAAACACTATGTTCAGGGAGCACCTGGGTGGCTCAGTGGGTTGAGCCTCTGCCTTTGGCTCAGGTCATGATCCCAGGGTCCTGGGATCGGGCCCCGAGTCGGGCTCTCTGCTCAGCAGGGAGCCTGCTTCCTCCTCTCTCTCTGCCTGCCTCTCTGCCTACTTGTGATCTCTGTCTGTCAAATAAATAAATAAAATCTTTGAAAAAAACAAAAAAACAAAAAACTATGTTCATTTATCACTTCGATAAAAATAAAACAGGGGCAGCTGGCATGGGATTCCTGATCTCAGGTTAGGGAATTTGAGCCCCACGTTGGGTGTAGAGATTACTAAAAATAAATGAATAACCTTAAAAAAAAAATGCTCCTCTGAATTTTTTTTCATTTTCGGTAAATGAAACTGTGAAGTGATTAAGAAA
The DNA here is from genome assembly GCF_963455335.1 of Martes martes. NCBI lineage: Eukaryota > Metazoa > Chordata > Mammalia > Carnivora > Mustelidae > Martes > Martes martes. The sequence goes on along the minus strand of NC_137904.1, from coordinate 31,454,853 downwards.
CCCTCCTGGGATGTCCTGGTGAGTGTCTGTAGGAGCCTCCCTGACCAGAAGAAGGCACCATTATTTCAACTGGCCAAGGAAGTTTATATTGAGAATTCCAGTACAGGCACTTTCCCCAGCTTGTGGCCTACATATTTTTAAAATATCCTTTACCTTCTTCCATTTTTGAATTAGAAATGAGCATCTGTCTTAGATGTTTGAGGAGGCTGGCCCAAGTAAAGGTGCTGTATGCCAGTGAGTTCTCAGACATTTGAGGAATGTTACGAATACCCAGCATCTTGAATTCAGGATGGGGAACCAAATTCTCCATTAAGTCTCCTGTAAAGAAAAAAAAAAATCTGAACTAAACCTTTAAATTCCATAATGTTTGCATTGGCCCATACACAACTGTGGCTTGATGGTTTGGAGGGCCAAACATGTTTTCTCCTCCAGGACCAGAATTGCTTAAGTTTAAAAACATAAATAAAATTTCAGAGACAATGTCTATTTTAGATCACATATTTTGGCACCTATTTTAGCATGAGTGAGAAGAGACACTTTGCCAAAAAGGAAACAAGAATTTAGAAGCTAAGAAACTGGAAACATGAATGAAAAATTTAGCTACACCTCAGGAAAATAAAGTAAGCATGAGAGCTACTATGCTTTTATCATCATTCTATATTCACTAAATATTCCTTTAGAAATTTTCCTAGATCTCTTATTTATTTTATCTACTTAAATGATAATCAGAACCTTTTAAATCAAACTCTACTAGGAAAAAAAAGAGAAGATTAGGGATTCCTGAAGACAGGAATATGCCTGTCTTTAGAAACTTATATTTGTAATGACACAGGATTATGGAGAAAGGCTAATTTGTTTTGCATTCAGAGCTGTTTTATATATTTGTAGAAAAAACTAGAGGAAAGAGAAAAATATATTACTACAAAAACATGAAATATAAATTTTATAGCAGTACAAACTCATATTCTATATCCTCAGGGAAAGAACAGATTTTGACGCCAGCATCTACAAAATGCTGCACAAACTGGTCTCATGCCTAATGGAGTTTTCTCTAAACCTAAGAGTCCTTTTCTGCAAAATACCTAGAGCTGAATTCTGTTGCACAGCACAAATAAAGAAGTAACAGCCAACAGACATAACCTGAGCACTAACACATAAATTATTAATTATCACAATCCACCTTTTCCCCCAGCCTTCTTGTTCACCCACTCTCATTTTAACCATTCTGGGACCTTGCTGAGACCCTATTATGAACTGAAGGTTTGTCCCCCCTCAAATTCCTACACTGAACTCTTAACCCCTGAGGTGATCGTATGGTAAGGATGGAGCCCTTATGAAAGGGATTAGTGCCCTTATAGAAAGGGTCCTCCTGAGCTCTCTAGCCCTGTCTGCCGTGTGAGGACACAATGAGAAGATGGCCATCTGAGAACTAGGAACCAGGCCCTTACCAGACACTACTACTGGTGTCTTGATCTTGGACTTCCCAGCCTCCAGAACCACAAGAAATAAATTTATGTTGTTTATAAGTCACCTAATATACAGCACTTTTGATATAGCAACCTAAATGGGCTAAGACAAACTAATTCAAGGACTGCCTGACTTCTCAGTCTATTAGTCTTCCTCTTTCTTCACTCCTCTCCTGAATCAGGCTACTTGCTCTTGTCTCTTCTTCAGATCTTTCTAGTGAAAATCCAGTCTTGGATCAGCCTCACTCCTCATATTCTCTGTGCCTGTCAGAGCACAGCTAAAGCGAGTCACCCTGGGGTGCCTGGGTGGCTCAGTTGTTAAGTGTCTGCCTTCGGTTCAGGTCATGATCCCAGGGTCTTGGGATTGAGCCCCGTATCGGGCTCCCTGCTCGGTGAGAAGCCTGCTTCTCCCTCTCCCACTCCCTCTGCTTGTGTTCCCTCTCTCACTGTGTCTCTTTCTGTCAAATAAATAAATAAAATCTTTAAAAAAAAATAAAGCAAATCAGCCCATCTCACCCTCAGAATTTAGATGCTGAACACTGCTGCCCACTAATGCTGATGCTTTGTTGTAAAGGTGCCATCCCCTCAAACACCTGAGTGGAGCCATGTGGATATCCAAGGTCATCTCATGCAGAGACTCTAGAGCACAGCAGACATACCTGAGAAGGGGCATGGTGGCCAACGCACCCGGAAGAGAGTGAGCAGCAGGATATAAGATCGACAAAGCAGTGGGAAGCCAGACAGAGCAAAGCCTTACATGTGATTCCAAGGACTCTGGCTTTAACGCTGGGTGAGATAGGAAACCTCCTGAAGGTTTGGAGTAGGAGAGTAACAGGATCTAATGGGATTTAACCTTTTAGACAAGTAAAGTCAGAGTTCAGTCTGGCTGCTATACCTAAGGAAAGACTGTGCATTGGCAAAGCTTGAAGACCAGCCTTCAGCCAACTCCTCACAGGACATTTCCATTATGATATGGCAAAGGCACCTCACACTCAACACGTCTAGGACCCACCTCTTTCCCTGCCCTGTACCACCCTGTGCCCCAAAAACCACATCCTTTTTCAGTGTCCCCAGCTCTAGTGAACAGCACTACAATCTACACTGTTATGCAAACCGGGGCCCCACAAATTCTGCTCTGTACCTCCCTGTCATTTTCTAGATCCAAACCATCACCTAGTCATGTACACTTTACCCCATCCCCAATTGTTCTCAAATCCAACCTTATTAGCTCCATTTGTTTAGGCCCTTTTGGCAAGGGCCTGTTATATGAGAGGCTCTTTTCTGAGGACGGGGGACATGGTGGTGAGCAAGGTAGACAGGGCCTTGCCTTCACAAAGCCTCTATTCTAGTGGTTAGAAACAAAGAATAAGAATGGTAATAGATGAACAAAAACAACGTCAGAGAGTAATAAATGCTGAGAAGGGAACAAATGGAGTGATATTACAGACACTCATTCCTCAAATACGACCATCATGGAAAGCTATATATATATATATAGATATATAGATATCTATATATATATAAATCTATATATATAAATCTATATATATATAAATCTTTAAAGGTTTCCCTCAGCATGATGAGGGTCAGATAAGGTCTCTGTTACTTGGTGGTGATAACTCTGTTGATGGTAGACTTTTTTTTTTAAGATTTGATTTATTCATTTGAGAGAGAGAGAGACAGAAAGAACACACAAGCAAGGGGAGAGGCAGAGAGAGGGAGAAGCAGGCTCCCTGCTGAGCAGAGACCCAATGTGGGGCTCACTCCCAGGACCTGGAGATCATGACCTGAGCTGAAGGCAGATGCCTAACCATCTGAGCCACCCAGGTGCCCCCATGGAAGGCCACTTTAAGGGGTAACTGTGACCTGAGACTGGGAAGATGAATGGGAAATGGCCAGGAGGATATTCCTGGTAGAGGGAGCAGGAAGTTGATGAGGACAGCAAGAACAGACCCCCTGAGAATGAGCTGGGCTATGATGTGCAGTGAGGCCCCCGAGGCTGTGCTCGTGAACAGGCAGAACGGCAGGAGAAGGGAACACGGAAGACAGAAGGATGGATCACATACAACTGAGGCACTGGTAGACTCTGCTATAAGAAAACCGGACCTAAGACTTTAGAATCTTTTTTTTTTTTTGTAGGCTCCCTGGAGCCCTGACCTAAGACTTTAAAATTGAGCAACTGAGGGAGTGAGAAAGAAACAAGCTTATGGGAGAAAGCTGTTTCAGATACATTATGTTTGGGATGTCCATACAGGAAGGCTGCAGGATATAGAAACCAGTTCTCTTAGAACTGGTAGGAGTTGGAGATAAACCAGCAGGCTGGAGGATACAAATGGCATTTAGAGCCATGGAAATGGGCCAGTTATCAGGGAGAGAGTCCAAGACCAGCATTTAGAGCTTGGGAAAAGGAAGATGAGACGAAAGAGGAGAAAAGAAAGGAATAAAAGGAGTGATCATTGAGATAGAAGGAAAATCAGGAGAGGGCTGTCACAAAAGACAAAGAGAAGATTTGGAAGACCAAAGGTCAGCCATGCTAAATTCTACTGACAGGTTGATGGAAACAAGGACAGCAAAGTGTCCACTGAATTTGGCAATGTGGACATGCCTGTGACTTGTAAAAAGCAACTTCAGAAAAGCAGTGAGGGAGAAACTAGAGCAGAGTGGGCTGAAGAGTAAAGAGATGAGGAGGAGAAGAGGACAACAAGGGCAGACACAAGTCATAATGCCCTTGTGTTGTTCTAAAGAATAACAGAGAAATAGGTTCAATAACTAGAGGTGAGGTCAAAGGAGGGTATTTTCAGTGTGAGAGATGCCAGAGAGTTGTTATAATGGCAGCTATCTAGGAAAGAGGCATGGAGAACAAGAGATGAGTGAGGAATTAAGCTCCTGAAAAAAGAGAGGGAATGGGACCCAGAAGCCAAGTGAGAGACTGGCCTTTGATAGGAGCAGGACACTTCTGTGACACCGGGTGAAGTGCAAAGGTGAGCCCAGAGAGCACAGTAAGGTTTGCAGACATAGTGGGGTAGTTGAGAGAGCTCCTGTGTGACTAAATGCCTTTATTTCCTCAGTGAGGTCCAGTGAGGAATGACTAGACTAGCCTGCAGACTCAACCACCAATTAGTTATCCACAGGCAGTCCAGCGAATTTTTCAATAATAAAAGTGACTATGTCACCAACCTGCTTAAAATTGTTTGGCAGCTTCCCCTTTTCTTTGGGTGATGAGAAAGGCTTCCAAATGGCTTACGAGGACCTGCAAGGCCTGCCCCTGCTTACCATGTTAGCTTCAGATTTCAGCCATGCCCTACACCATTCCCTGCACTCCAGTGCCACTGGATTTGTTTGATGTGCCAGGCTTCCTCCTGCTGCAAGGCCTTTTCATGTGCTGTTCCCTCTGCATACGCTACTCTCTCCTCCCTCCCTAAGTCACTTCTGAGTCCTTATCCAGCTCTTGGCTCAGGTGTTATTTTCTCAGGGCAGCCTTCTCTGCCCCTGCAGTCTAAGTCTGATTCCTTCGTGACACATTCTCTTGTACTATGTTCCTTCAGAACACTTAACTCAGTTTTTAATTATATGTTCTTGATGTAATTTATTTGTTTAATGTCTCTCCTTCCCACTTCACAGGGAACACAACGTCTGCATGGGCTCCCGCTGGATCCCTGACATTTAGCATAGCGACTGACACATAGCAGGAAGTCAATAAATATTGGTTGAGTGAACAGATGTGCAATATGGTTAAGTACCATGACATGCACAGATATTAACAAGATACAGGTCTCCAAGGAAGCTGCAAATGAGTGGGATTACATAATACGCACATGACAGAAATCCCTCTCTAAGGAAATGCATGGTGTTAGTTACAATGGTATCATGTGGGAAAGGGTGAGGACACCTACTTTTGATTGCATATTCTTTTGCATTCTTTGAATATGTGTGTGTGTGTGTGTGTGTTACTTTTATTTTTTAAATTTTTATTTTTTAATTATTTTTTTAAAGATTTTATCCATTCATTTGAGAGAGAGAGCATGAGCGAGAGAGCACAAACAGGGACATCATGAGCAGGAAGAGCAGCAGAGGGAGAGGGAGAAGCAGACTCCCCGCTGAGCAGAGAGCCCGATGCAGGGCTTGATCCCAGGACCCTGGATCATGACCCCAGCTGAAGGCAGATGCTCAACCGACTGAGCCACCCAGGCACCCCTGTTACTTTTAAAGGTAAGCAAACACACTTAAAGAAATAATAAAGGTAAGAAACATTAAGTGACATAAAGGAGAGAATGCCTTAAAATTCAAAGGAAAGAGGGTTACATTAGGTAAAGGCCTCAGCAGGAAAGCTTTATAGAAAAATTATCACTTGAACTGGTGACTGAAGGATGAGTTAAGGTATCAAGACAGGTGAAGAAGGGAAGGAGGAAGCAATTACTGAGAAGGAACACTGAGCAAAGGGATCAGGGCTGGAAATTACCAGACTGAAGAAAGACAATGGAGACAGGATGAAAAGTAGGTGGGGGTCCATGCAGAGGAGGCAGGAGGTAATGAAGATAGGAAGTTAGGGTTTAGGGCATAATGTGGAGTCCAGGCTAAGGAATTCTGACAAATGTGGCCACAGTTTGAACAGGAGAGTACAAGAATTAGATCTGTGCATGGGGGCCGCTCTTTTGCAGTCAGTGTGCAAGATGGACTGCAGGGGGAAGACGCAGGCAACAGAAAGGAATGCAGGGTTAGGACCACCTTAAGACAGGAACATCAATTTGATATAAGCTCTGTTTTTTGTGTGTGAGAGAGAGAGAGAAGAAGTAGAAAGAGACTAGTTTACTTTGCATTCAAGGAGAGTATGCAGTATTAGATAAGAGATATGGATACCCTGAGCCAATGTCAGACAGGAAAGGAGGGGAAGAATGCAGGCAGATGGCAGAGACGGCACCAACAGGTCTGAACATCCTGATGAGATATGAGGACAGTGAAAGAAATCCAGGTGATAGAAATTGAGGAAGAGGGACCTGGGGAGAGATGGCAGGAAAAAAAGATGAATCCATTCAGAACAATCTAAATTTAAAGAAGCAGAAGGTAATTAAGAAAAGTGGGGTAGGTGACTAGAAGGAGATTAGGACTGAGGAGGGTATAGATTATGGAGTTATTTGCATCTAGATGATATGAATTGATAAGGCATCACTTGACCAGCTGAAAAAAGAATGATGAATTTCTTTATGGGGTGATGAGAATGATGAATATGCTAAAAATGGAACTGTACACTTTAAGTGAGTGAATTATATGGTATGTGAATTATATGTCAAAGTTTCTATAAAAAAAGAAGAGGAGAAAGGATCCTGAAGAATGGAGTCAGTGATAGCACCACTCTTCAGAAATTTAGTAACTTCTCAAAACCTCCTAAGACAGTTGGAGAGCGGGGCGCCTGGGTGGCTCAGTGGGTTAAAGCCTCTGCCTTTGGCTCAGGTCATGATCCCAGGGACCTGGGATTGAGCCCCGCACGGGGCTCTCTGCTGGGCAGGGAGCCTGCTTCCTCCTCTCTCTCTCTGCCTGCCTCTCTGCCTACTTGTGATCTCTATCTGTCAAATAAATAAATAAAATCTTTTTTAAAAAGTGAAAAAAAAAAAAGACAGTTGGAGAGTGAAGTAGCTCTTTAGGAAGGTTTTTGAGAGGAGGGAAACCTGAGTGTATCCTCAGAGAGGAGGAGCTAGTGGGGAATAACTGTGAGGCTTTCAGAACATAAGACTTTCCTACAAGTTACATACAAGAGGACAAATACCTAATGGATTTCTTCTGTAGTGACATGAGCCTTCCACAGAATACGTAGGCTGGAACACGCTTCCCAACTGATGTGCAAGGACTTGGTTTATATCACTAAAGGAGATCTGCTTGATGTTCATCAGTTTTGCACAGATCTTATGAACAGCATCATTTTCATGAACAAGGAGGGCATCTGAAGATCGGTACAAGTGAGAAAGAGTCAAAATGGAGTTGTAGTTCTGGACAATAACCTGGAGAGAAAAAGGCAGAAAAAAAGAAAGGAAGAGAAAAGAGCTGTTAAGAGGGTAGACTAGAAGGGTGTCCTGCCTGGGTTCAAATCCCAGCTCTGTCACTTTCTAGCTATATGATCTTGGACAAGTTATGTGATATCTCCATGCCTCAGTTTTCTCATTTGTACAGCAGGGATCATAATTATACCAGCTCCTAGAGTTGTAAGGATTAATGACAGAATGCAAGTAAAGCACTTAGAGCAGTGTCCTACTGTTTGTAAGGGCTCAAAAAACAGTGACTATTACTATTACTATCACACTTTCTTCCTATGTTTCCTACAGTGACTTGACTCCTATTTTATCATTTCTCCAACAAGGTTGATCAACAGGAAATTGACCTATATAGAAAATTCCTCTCAATGGAAAGAAAGGAGGGGCGCCTGCGTGGCTCAGTGGGTTAAAGCCTCTGCCTTCGGCTCAGGTCACTATCCCAGGGTCCTGGGATCGAGCCCCACATCGGGCTTTCTGCTCAGCAGGGAGCCTGCTTCTTCCTCTCTCACTGCCTGCTTCTCTGCCTACTTGTGATCTCTGTCTGTCAAATAAATAAATAAAATCTTAAAAAAAAAAAAAAGAAAGAAAGGAAAAGTCTTTGAAGGTTGGCAATGGCATGATGAACCCCAACATGAGGTCAAGGTCCCTCCTTTACATACTGTAGCCACAGGGACAAACCCAGGAATGGGTTTCTGAGAGAAGATGCACAATTATCTCCTTTGGATTTTTTTTTAAAATTTTATTTATTTATTTATTTATTTATTTATTTATTTATTTCAGAGAGGGAGAATGAGTGAGAGGGAGCATGACAGGGGGAAGGTCAGAGGGAGAAACAGACTCCCTGCTCAGCAGGGAGCCTGATGTGGGGCTCCATCCCAGGACTCCAGGATCATGACCTGAGCTCAAAGTGGTCACTTAACCAACTGAGCCACCCAGGCGCCCCTCCTTTGGAATTTTTAAAAACAAGGACACCTCATTCGTTTGGAAAAGTTTAAGCAAAGTTAAATGAATTGCTTACAAAAGTACGATATAATATAATGAATGACTCCTGATGTGGTAACTTGGTATTTCCAAAGAAAGGGTGAGATCAATATTTTACCTATATTTATCTCACTGCAAAGAATACAAAATACAAAATTTTCTTTTTCTTTTTTTTTTGGTAAGTTTCATTTAAGTAATCTCTACACCCCATGTGGGGCTCAAACTCACAACCCTAAGATCAAGAGTCACATGCTTTTCCAACTAAGTCAGACAGATGCCCCCCAAATATAAAATTTTTCAATATGTTCATACCTCACCAGTTCCATAAGGCCATATAATGTGATTCATTTTCAAAGAGTTTGAGTACTGATCTTGTAAATTCTGTGTAACAAAGGCTCCTAGCCCTGATCCTGTGCCCCCAGCCATACTCATTATGATGAAAAAACCACTCAAACAGTCACATTTCTCCACTTCCTTCTGGATTAGGTTCATTATAGATTCTTCATGCCTGGGTCCATGAACAGAGTAACTATGCAACACAAAGAAACAAATACAACACCTTTCAATTTACTCAGAAAGAGGCAATGCAGAGAGGAATATATACAATACAGAAGGTTTTTTAAACACATGGGTGTGAACTAGCTCTCATGAAAGGTATGGGTGCCCTAATTGATAAAATTTAAATGTTAAATATATTGAACACGTGAATAGCCCTGCAGGGACAGTGAATTTACTGGGTACAGAAAATTCTCTTTTATAGGCCATTCCTGTAGCTGAAGACTTCAGTTACCAGGTATTTCTGTAAGTTTATGGTACAAAATAATATTCAATATTTATAATAATACTCCTAAAGCAGTAGTTCTCAAACTTTGCTGCATATTAGAATCACAGAGGGAAGCTTTAAAAAAATTCCAACATCCAGACTTCATCATAAATCAATTAAATCAGGGCGCCTGGGTGGCTCAGTGGGTTAAGCCTCTGCCTTCAGCTCAGGTCATGATCTCAGAGTTCTGGGATCGAGTCCCGCATCAGGTTCTCTGCTCGGCAGGGAGCCTGCTTCCTCCTCTCCCTCTCTCTCTCTGCCTACTTGTGATCTCTCTCTGTCAAAAAAATAAATAAAATCTTGAAAAAAATAAAATAAATAAAAATCAATTAAATCAGAATTTCTGGAAGTAAGACCCATGCATCGGAATTTTCCAAAGAACCCCAAGACATACTACTGCCTTATTGTGTTCCCCATTAGCTGGAATACCTGCCAGATAAAGATATTGTTTTGATAATACATTAGTTGGTGGGATGACAGTGAAGAGGTAGAAAACCCTGTAGGAAGAGAGGTTTGGTTTTATCATTACCTGGACCAGAAGCAGAGACACCCATGAGATAGAATGAAGAGTTTCTTCTAGGTGAAGTCACACTCTAAATTTTAAAATAGCAATTTCAGGATTATGTGCTTGATATATCAACTGTGCAGCAGTAACTATGCTGTCCGGGTAGCTGTATCTGAACCAAAAATCATGAGGAATTACTCTTACCCATATGCCCAGTTGTTTCCAGAACCTTGTTTTTGACAGAAGCACGAATGCTGGCCATATTTCCATCGGCCAGTCTGGGCAGCCTTTGATAGTGTCTGATTGGTAACTTTAGGTTCCATATCAACAAGTATGGCCCGGGCAATTGGAACTAGAGAGAGGAAAAAGACCAAAAGAAAAATATTTCATATATCTTATTCGGGTTATTTCAGAGCACAAATTTCTAGGTCCAAAAAAAAAAAATCCAAAGATTAAGGATAGAAAGATCTATTGTACTGCTTAGAAATTAAGGTGAGCAGGGGCACCTGGGTGGCTCAGTGGGTTAAAGCCTCTGCCTTCGGCTCAGGTCATGATCTCAGGGTCCTGGGATCGAGTCCTGCATCGGGCTCTGATCAGCAGGGAGCCTGCTTTCCTCTCTCTTTCTGACTGCCTCTCTGCCTACTTGTGATTTCTCTGTCAAATAAATAAATAAAATCTTAAAAAAAAAAAAAGCTTTTGGGGCGCCTGGGTGGCTCAGTGGGTTAAAGCCTCTGCCTTCGGCTCAGGTCATGATCCCAGGGTCCTGGGATCGAGCCCCGCATCGGGCTCTCTGCTCAGCAGGGAGCCTGCTTCCTCCTCTCTCTCTGCCTGCCTCTCTGCCTACTTGTGATCTCTGTCTGTCAAATAAATAAATAAAATCTTCAAAAAAAAAAAAAAAGAAAAAAACTTAGATTTAAAAAAAAAAAAAAAAGCTTTCATTAAAATTTCACGAAGTTGAGAAAATTACCACCAAGGAAATACTTGTGATAAGGGGTTAATATCCAAAATATATAAGGATTCCTACAACTCAACAGAAAAGAATCTGACTGAAAAATGGGCAAAGTATCTGAATAGATATATTTTCCGAAGACAACCCACTGATGGTCAACAGGTACATGAAAAGGTATTCAACATCGCTAATTATCAGAAAAACACAAATCGGGGTGCCTGGGTGGCTCAGTGGGTTAAAGCCTCTGCCTTCGGCTCAGGTCATGATCCCAGGGTCCTGGGATCGAGCCCCACATTGGGCTCTCTGCTCAGCAGGGAGCCTGCTTCCCCCTCTCTCTCTGCCTGCCTCTCTACTTACTCGTGATCTCTCTCTCTGTCAAATAAATAAACCTTTCCCAGAAAAGGAAATTAAAGTGGATATATGCAGGTATATGCAGATGGTTCATAATGCCTAGCATTCTACTAAGTAGAATGAATCAGTGTAGGCTAAAATGATCACTGGGTCAGGTCTACAAACATCTGTTAAGAGCTTACAATGTGCCATGTACTGTGCTGGGAACACAGAGATGAAGACAACATCAATCTAGCCCTAAAAGGACTGGTGGAAGAGATAAAACTTAATCTCAGTGTGATGTGATATGACCCACAATGCATCCACATTAACAGAATAGCACATTCAGATGTATAAAATAGCATGGGCACAGAAAGCGGCTCAGGATTGTTGAAACAGAAGACAGAAAGGGAGGGAGTAGAGGGACTGATGAATGGGGATGCAAAGGAGGCAGGGCTCAAATCTTGGAAGTCCTGGTATGCAGTGCTAAAAAGCTTAAAAATTTATCTTTAAAATAATGTGAAACTACAAATGTTCAAGCAAGTGAGGAATTGTCATATGACTTTTAATCTTATTTTTAATTAATTTTTTAAAGATTTTATTTATTTATTTGTCAGAGAGAGAGAGAGAAAGCAAGAGCACAAGAGGGGGAGCACCAGGCAGAGCAGGCAGAAGGAGCAGCAGGTTCCCCAGTGAGAAAGGAGCCTGATGCAGAACTCGATCCCAGGACCCTGGGATCATGACCCGATGCCAAAGGCAGATGCTTAACTGTGTTACCCAAGCATCCCTTTAATTAATTAATTAATTAATTAATTAATTAAATTTTAAAAGACTTTATTCATTTATTTGACAGAGAGAGAGACGGCAAGAGAGGAAACACCAGCAGGGGGGATTGGGGGAGAGAGAAATAGGCTTCCCACCAAGCAGGGAGCTTGATGCGGGGCTCCATCCCAGGATCCTGGGATCATGACCTGAGCTGAAGGCAGATGCTAAATGACTGAGCTTCTAATTTAGTTTTTAAGTAATCTCTACACCCAGTGTGGGGCTTGAACTCACGACCCTGTTATCAAGAGTCACAAGCTCTACCAACTGAGCCAGCCAGGTGCCCCATCAGAAGACTTGTTAAATACAGCAGTGGGGAAGAGAGATATGACAGACACAAGAGTTAAGGCAGGGAAATAGAAGGAATGTCTTGAAATAATCCAAGTGAGAGAGGACAAGAGCCAGAACTAAGCCAATGGCAGTGAAAATAGAAAGGGGAGAAGAGATATGTAGGAGATAAAGTAAGCAGATCATTATGTTTGATGGTATGTGGGCAGAAAGAGTCCAAGTTCTTTTTTTTTTTTTTTAAAGATTTTATTTATTTATTTGACAGGTATGAAGATGTTGAGTTTGAGGTACACATGAGGATGCAGGTGGAGATGTCCACTAATCAGTCTGCAGCTTGGAAAAGAGGCTGCAGATTTGAGAATCACTAGTGTCAAAGAAGTGGCAAATTACAAGAGTAACTGAAATTAGCCAGAGAGAACTATACCAGAGAGGATTATACCAGTGAGGAGAGATAGCCTGAGATGCAACCAGTGGAGAAGAAAAGTTCAGAGACTAAGGAGGAGTTTCAAGGAGGGAGTTTTTGTTGTTTCTTTTTTAAATATTTAATTTATTTATTTGACAGAGAGAGAGAGATCACAAGTAGGCAGAGAGGCAGGCAGAGAGGGAGGGAGAAGCAGTCTCCCTGTTGAGCAGAGAGCCTGGATTCAGGGCTCGATCCCAAGACCCTGAGATCATGACCTGAGCTGAAGGCAGAGGCTTAACCCACTGAGCCACCCAGGCACCCCTCAAGGAGGAAGTTTTTTTTTTTTTTTTTCCTTTTTTTTTTTTTTTTTAAAGATTTATTTTATTTATTTGACAGAGAGAGATCACAAGTAAGCAGAGAGGCAGGCAAAGAGAGAGAGGGAGGGAAGCAGGCTTCCCGCTGAGCAGAGAGCCCGATATGGGACTCGATCCCAGGACCCTGAGACCATGACCCGAGCCGAAGGCAGCGGCTCAACCCACTGAGCCACCCAGGCGCCCCTCAAGGAGGAAGTTTTATAGTTAATGTTATAAAATCCAGGAATGAATTGAGAAAAGAGAAACAGTCACAACAACCTAGTAATTAGGAGATTACTAGGAACTTTTTTTTTTAAAGAGCGGTGGGGAAAGGCAGAGGGAGAGGGAGAGAGAGAATATTAAACTTGCTCCACACCCAGCACGGAGCCCGATGCAGGGCCTGATCTCATAATCCTGAGATCATGACCTGAGCTGAAATCAAGAGTTGGACACTTAACCAACTGAGCCACCAGGTTCCCCACTAGGAACTTTTTTTTAAAAATTAACATATAATGTACTATTTGTTTCAGAGGTATAGGTCTGTGATTCATCAGTCTTATATAATACCCAGTGCTCATTACACCACATGCTCTCCTTAATGTTCATCACCCAGTTACCCCAACCCCTAGTCCCCTAGGAACTTTTCTTTGAGGACTTCAGTGGTGGTGTAGGGCTAAAGCAGGACTGTAGTTGGGTAAAGAGGGTTCTCCTTTGAGAATCTTAGAGGAGAAGGTAAAGAGATAAGAAGGAAAAGAAAAGCTTGCGGTGCCTGGCAGGCTCAGTTGGTAGAGCATGTAACTCTTGATCTTGGGGTTGTGAGTTCGAGCACATTGGGGGTAGAGTTTACTTAAAAAAAATTGCAAAGCTTATTCCAAATCCTTGCACCATGTACCACCCCACAGTGTGTATACGCAAAATGGAATAAAATTTTTTTCTTAAAGATTTTATTTATTTGACAGAGAGAGAGAGAGAGCACAAGCAGGGGGAGTGGCAGGCAGAGAGGAGGGAGAAGCAGGTTCCCTGTTAACCTGGGAGTCGGATGTAGGGCTTGATCCCAGGACTCTGGGATCATGAGCTGAGTCAAAGGCAGACACAACCCACTGAGCCACCCAGGTGCCCCAGGGAATAAGTCTTTAAAAAACAAAACAGAACAAATCAAAACAAAACAAGAGAAAAAAGAAAAGAAGTTAGTCATACATTTTTTGGTAGGTTGGTGAGATCTGGGCATGCTCATGTGCTGAGCGGAAGTTGCCACTAGAGAGGCAAAGGTTGTTAACACAGAAACAAAGGGCTGTGAGCAAAGTCATTCCCTAGAAAAACGGGAAGAGCTGGGGTTCAGGCACCATGTGAAGGACGTGGCCTTGAAGAGATGTCAGAGTAAGGGAGAGGAATAAGATGCATCACACATACCTCCATCTTCCTCCTCACTGAAGAATCTTTCTTTGCAAGATGCTTGATATGCCTCATTCTCTCTTTTAGAGCAGAGTCCCTGGGGACAGTGTGAGTCAGTATATAGAGCATCAAATACTTCAAAACCAATCTGATTACCACACTGACCAAGTTGCACTGTTACTACTGACATGCTGAGAAGCAAACTAGGCCTATTCCCTCAAAAAAGTGAGCAACCTGTAATAGAAGAATATAGGCTTTGAGAACCACTACAGTACTGATAAACAAGGAACAAATAAAATATCATATGTACATTGATAAAAATATAACTTAAAAATGCCATACATATGGTGTTATAGATGAAATAGTTATGTTGTCTAAGGAACTAATCATTCAAGGAAGTTGTTTTCTTTCTCTACATGGTTTTGGGATTTGGAATTTACTGTACCCAAATGCATTCAAGGACAGCTCAATAGTTACTGAAATCTGATTTGTAGTCACTGTGTCCCTAAGCATGCATTTAAAACAAAACAAAACAAAACAAAACAAAATGAATGCTAGTTGAAGGAATTCCTAGTTCAACTTCAACTACACGGACACACAGAACACAGAAGTTAGCTCAACAATTGTACATTTAATTAACATTAATTTTCTCTCTTTTAACTAATGACTTTCTTTCTCTACCGATCACCTTCTGGCCTGGTAACTACAGTAACACAAGAAATATGTGCGTTAGCTCAGGTAGAGAGCAAGGAAGACAAAGCTTGGAAAGGGAGGACTAGATGAAATAGGAGACCGAGCCTTCACTAGTTTTAACAACGAAAAGAGAATTTTTGGTAAAGACCTCACACCAGGTCTTTGCAGCACTGGAAAGAACAGTGGCTTTCGATCCAGACTGTACTTACAGTTTTCCAATAATCCTGCAAACTAGGTATTCTCATTTAATAGATAAGGAAACTGAGACTCTGAAAGGTTATGTGACTTTCACAAGGCCACTGAAATAGAATAGCAAAACCAAGTTTCTCCCTTTCTCCGCTAGCCCGAGGAGCTCCCCGTAAACCCCACTCACTGATAGACCCAGAACCAGCCGTTTCCCTCCTGTTCAAACTTCAGAGAGCCAACCCCCTCATCATGCGCATGCTCACTTTCAATTAACAAAAAAAAAACTACGGAGGACGAATGCGCATGTTCACAGACGAAGAGTTTTGTTGTTTTTTTTTTTTTAATTCAGAAAGGTTAATTACGCATGTTCAATTTCAATTTATCAACTTCAGACTAGGTACGCATGCTCATTGTCCATCAAACGCTTTAGCCGACAATGCGCATGATCTAGCTACCTCAAGCGGCTTCGGTCGGGGTTCTGCGCATGTTTCTGCCAGTACCTGGCTCCAGGCGATAGCTCTACGCATGTTCATTGCCCACAGTTCGGCTTCACACAACCTTGTACGCATGCTCTAGCGCTGAACTTGAGGAGCCAGTCTAGGGCCTAGGCGCAGACGCACTGAGCCCAAGCAGCCGGTGATGGCGGCAGCGGCGGCGGTGGCTGCGGCGGGTCCGGGCCCATGAGGCGACGACGGAGGCGGGACGGCTTTTACCCAGCGCCGGACTTCCGAGACAGGGAAGCTGAGGACATGGCAGGAGTATTTGACATAGACCTGGACCAGCCAGAGGACGCGGGCTCTGAGGATGAGCTGGAAGAGGGGGTGAGGCCCGGGGTACCGGGGGGCCCGAGGTGACAGGGCCGGGGCGGCGGCGCGGGCCCTGGAAGCCCGGCGCGTCGGAGAGCTCGGAGACCCGGGGGAGAGGGGGCGCGAGTAGTTTCCAGGAGCAGCGTAGGCGCCGCGCGGTCCGAGGCAGGGGAGCGGGTGGGGCGGACTTGGCCCTAGGTGTGAGGCCGCTTCGGGGCTCGCAGGTGCAGGTCGCGCCTGTAGCCGCAGGTCGCGCCTGTAGCCCCAGATCAGCGCAGCCCGGAGCAGTCTATTTGTGGAGGGAACGAGAAAGGGCGCGTGGTCGATTCCTCGAGCTGTTGAACTTGAGTGTGGCGGGGCGCGAGTGGTGTAAGCGCGTGTGTGTGGGGGGGAGGGGGACTGCGCTTTCTGGGTGTCCCTTAAGTGCAGGTGAAGTGCGGAAGGGTTTCCCTTCGAGTGTAAGTTTTCAAGTATTAAATCTTCAGACCTCCCACAACCACCTCTCTTCTCGGCCTGTCGCTTCTCTCCTAGGAAGCGCTCAGCTGTTAGAAGTGACAGCTGAAAACTTCTGTCGGGAGTAGCGCTGCCGCTGCTGTTACAGCCACCAGGAGTTTTATTTCGGGAGCAAGGGGGCTCTGCTGCATCTTCCAGGGTTTGTTTGTTTGCTTTTTTTTTTAAACACCCTCTTCCGTGTGACTTTTTTTTTAAAGCATTTATAATGGCACACGGCATTTGTAACTTTTCCCCTATTTGAAGATGTCTACATTTTTTCAAAATACTTTGTGTAATTTGGGGGTGGAAAAAACCCAGCGTTGACAGCTGTGATTTGGCTTGCCAAAAATAAATTGCTTGAACTGAGACTTGTGAATGGTGGTGTGAGGGCTTTCCTTGCTGTAATTTAGGGTACTAAATTTAGAATTGTTTTTTCCTAATGCATAGCTTGGTTTTACCTTTGCTGTCTTAATAGCTTGTTATTCTTTATGTAATACCATTCTTTTTTCAAGATAAAGTTATTGAAAAATCACAAATTGCACTTGAAGTTCAAAAATACTGTTGTCCTACTAAGTCACTGATTCTGGGCAAATGATCATCCGTGGTAACCTCATGATAATTTAGATTTTAAATCCCACTGTCTAGGTGAGCACATGAGTTAAGGACTGGTGTCAGATATTTGCTCTATGTAAGAGACTTCCCTTTTCCTCACCTGATTTTCCTCTTCTGGAAAGTAAGTTGTGCCCTGCTTGTTGCCAAAAGATTGAGATGCTATAAAAAAAAAGAGCTTTGAACATTGTAAGAAACTAAGTGGGCTGAAATAATATTGTCTTTTCATAATGAAATGAGTTTAAATAAAAATCACAATTTGTAAGGTGGGTATTGAGTTGTATACTTTTTAGTATGTTTGCCTGCAGAATTCCAGGTAGCCTCTTAATACCTGATACACTACGTACAATTTGAAACAGATATGGAATTACTTTCACTATGTATTGCATACTCTCATTAATTATATTGGCTCCATATGGCAGCGGCTTTGGAGCGGGGCAAGGGAGAAAACTGGGTAATTCAGGAGATGTTAAAGCAGTTGAAAGAAAAACACTGTATTAAGATTTCTGTTATGAACTGGGATCTCCTTGAGATGTATTTTGGCCTGCTCCTGTACATTCATTTTGTTGGGTACGAGCAAACAGGTTTTGAGAGAGTGTGGAAGAGGAGGGCAGAGAAATTGGTAGAAATATGAAAGAGAAAGAAATATGACCACTACCCTGGGGAGGGGAACTTTGGAGGAAAAGCAAAGGTGAAGAGGATTTTGAGGAAGAGCCTTCAGTAGAATATATCTTACTTAGCAATGCTTTTGGAGTTGAAAATATTTCTTTTGAATGTGTTATTCCAAGAGATTCCTCAAGGTGGACAAGTGAAAAGAGTTGAGAATGGGATTGGGTTGGCCACTTGAGGAAATGCAGTGACATCCAGGTTTCTCTAAAACAAAATATAAAAATTCTGAAAAACAAGAGAAGTTTAGAATATTGGAAAATATGGGTAGTCGTGAATATGCAACACTTAGTACACAAGCTTTTAAAACATTGATCTCAGAGAAGCCCCACTTCGTCATTGTATAGCAAGGAAACTGAGGCATAAACCAGAGAGGTGATTGCTCAAGACTACATAGATAACTAGTAGTTAACTAGTAGTGTCTTCTGATTCCATTCAGCCTGCAGGCTTCATTGCACAGCTTCTTCATTGCATTTACTTGTCTTGTTCATTCTGTACCTCTTTGTGGTGGGTCAGAAGTTAATTCAAATCCCTCTCGGCATTGTCACTGACTGTGTGACTTTTTTTTTTTTTTTAAGATTTTACTTATTTGAGAGAGAGAGACAGCACAAGCAGGCAGAGCACCAGACAGAGGGAGAGGGAGAAGCAGGCTCCCCGCCAAGCAGGGAGCCCGATATGGGGCTCTATCCCAGGACTCTGGGATCCTGACCTGAGCTAAAGGCAGACGCTTAACTGACTGAGCCACCCAGGTGCCCCTGACTGTATGACTTAGAATAAATTGCTTAATCTGACACTTTTTTCTTCTCTGTAAGATGAGGATTATGTGAGTTAAAGTATATAAAATATTGTCCTCTTAAAATATTCTGGCATATTAAGCAGTTAGCTTGTTCATGGAAATACAGCTTGTCAGTCTTACTCACTGTCAAAAAACCAAACATTCCAAGTTTACCCTCGTTTTTGCCTAGAGACTTGATAAATGCAGTTATACCAGAGGTGCTGCATTTTTGAAACTGTAGGATTTTTTAAATTATTGGTCCTAGTTAGAGATACATGCCTTTTTAGATATGTTACACTGACTAAATTTTTATTAGCTAATATATATGTTTATACAGCGGAGTTAATTCTTCAGTGAGTAAAGGATGTCCTCATGAGGACAGTAAATGAAAGCATTTATGGATAAAGTTGAATGTCTCTTAACTAAGAAAAGACCCTGATTGAATACCTCAAAAGACTATATTAAAAAACAATGGGTAAGACTGTTTTTTGGGAGGGGGCTGGATGGGTGGGTTTGGATCTTTTTTGTTTGTTTTTCACTGGTGATGGTATAATTTGGGGAGAGTGAGTTGAAACTAAGGGAAAGTTTTCCTCTAGAGATTTTCATTAGATTATGAAGATGTTGTAAACTTCTGTTTTCTATGGAGACACAAAAACAGTACTAATCCTTAATTTTTACTCTACTAATTCAAAATTTGAAGTAGTCACAGAAGCTTACTGCATGAGTTTCAAATTGGGATGTCAGATTTTTATTGAGCAAAAAGTTAAAAATTTTTTAGTGCTTTGAAAAATAAAGTGCTAAAACAAATATTCAATGTTACGAAAAATTATAGAAAAGCATCAGTAGTTATCCTGCATTATAATAGGCATTATAAAGCAGTTTTAAGTAGCTCAAGATTTTGAGCAAGGTTTACTCCTTTTCTCCCAATTCATTGATTTACTGAATCTTATTTTATAATGAAATGTCTGTGACAAGCAGGCAAGTGGATAAACCGTATAATGGATATCTCGATTAAGGATATTGCACCCATTGTGTAACAACTTATTTACATTTTTATGAAATGTTCTCTCTTTGATTGGGATTTTAGGCATATTAAGTTGAATTAATATACAATTTTAACTTAAAACTTGGGAAATAGTGGTGGTTGGTTTGAAACATACCTTGAATAGTACCTTAGGTGAGCAGGATTCATGTTGTCAATCATAGTAGCACATGAAGAAAAGCATTAAGTCATAAGTCATAAAGCTTAAAGCGGAGGAAAAAAAAATCTAACTGAAAAGTTTCCTATGAAAGAGTTGTCTATGTATTATATAATGTTAGCCTGATGCTTCAGGCGTGAGACTTTTCTAAAGGTCACGTGGGCCACAGAAAAGCATTGTGCCTCAAATGCTTCTGCTCCAGAAGGTAACGGTAGGAAGTTATAAACACAGATGGAGGTGGTAATACAGGCCTGGCTGGTTTCGGAAATGAAATATAGCCGCAGGCCATATCTTTCTAGGTGGCTTCAAAATCATGGTTTAATGTTAACTACCCTGTGGTCTTTAATTTAAAATTAAGTAAAACTAACATTAAAGTAGAAACAATTACGTATTACTACTTTTATCATATCTGAGAGAAGTTAGTCTTTTGTCTTTAAAGTAAAGCCTTCATATGTGAAGCACTGGAGACCAAAAAAACCTTTAACACTGGAGACCAAAAAAAGAAACTGTATCAAGTTGGAACTGCAAGAATTTTTTTCCCCTTGATATTGCCCCATCCATTTAGCTCAGTCTATCTTTGAAACATACATCCCTAGTATTAGCCTTCATCCTGACTTGTTCACACCATGAGTAAATTTTGGCTGAAAACTTATAGTTTTGGGGGGGCATTTAAGCATCCCTTGTTTAAGAATACCATCAGTTTTCTTTGTGTAGCTTGTATGTGTACTGGTACCTTTGAAGGAAGATATGTTCAACTAAACATTTTTTATTTTATTCTAAAATGTTCAATAAAAACTTAAAAACTTACTGTTTTTAAAAAGTACTTAAATTCCAGTAAGTCAGCCTACAGTGTAATACTAGTTTTAGGTATACAATTTAGTGATTCAGCACTTAAAAAAACATCATTATTGAGAGCCCAATTAAGGGATATCCTTTTGTATAAATTGAAAGACTCATAACCAGACTGTGTTCAAGAATACTTATTTTAAAGCTATATTTTATAATATCCATAACTGAATTTCTACTGCCAAGTTTTTTTTTTTTGGCTATTCTGTGACTTTTAGTATATTTATAGAGTTGTACAACCACCACTGCAATTTAGTTTTAAAACATTTTTATCACCTTAAAAGAAACTGGGCCCATTTAGAGTCACTGTTGCCACCTCTATGCCTAGGTAACCAGTGGTCTACTTTCCATCTCTGTAAATTTGCTTTTTCTGGACATTCCATATAAATTGAATCATTCAGTATGTGGACTTTTGTGTCTGGCTTCTTTCACTTAACATGACGTTTTTGAAGATCAGCTATGTCATAGTATGTACATAGAAACAAGTTGTGTTCCATTGTATGTGTCAACCACATTTTATTTATGAGTTCACCAGTTGATACTCATTGCAGTTGTTCCAGTTTTTGACTGTTGTGAATAATGCTGCTAAGAACATTTGTACCCAACTCTTTATGGAACATATATTTTTATTTCTCTTGGGTAGATAACTGTGAGTAGATTTGCAGGGTTATATGTTAAGTCTATGTTTAATTTTTCAAGAAACTGCCAAACTATTAAAGAGGTTGTACCATTTTATATTCCTGACAGTAGTTTACCAGTGTTCTAATTTCTCTGCTTCTTGCTCAACTTACTTTTCTGTCTTTTTAATTATAGCCATCCTGGTGGATATGAAGGGTTATCGCAGTGTGATTTTGATTTGCATTTGCATTTCTGTAATGGCTGATGATGTTGAACATCTTTTCAGTGCTTATTGACCATTTGTGTATCTTGTTTGGAGAAATACCTGTTCAGATTCTAATATACTTTTTAAAAATTGGGTTATTTTTAAATTTTTGAGATGTAGAAGTTCTTTATATATTCTTACTCTGTGGGTTTTCTTTTCACTTTCTTAACTTTTGAAGTGCAAAAGTTTTACATTTTGAATAAGTCCAGTTTATTGGTTTTTTTTTTCTTGAATCATTTGTGCTTTTGGTGATATGTCTTTTCTAAAGATTTTATTTATTTATTTGAGAGAGAGAGAGAGTGACTGAGAGAGAGAGCGCGCGCACGCGCACACACACGCACGCACAAGTGGGAACAGGGACAGAGAGACAGGCGGACTTCCTGCTGAGCAGGGAGCCTGACGTGGAGCTCTATCCCAGGACCCTGAGATCATGACTAAGCAAAGGCAGATGCTTAATTGACTGAGCCACTCAGGCGCCCTTGGTGATGTGTCTTAAGAAATCATTGCCTATCCCAAGATCATGAAGAATTACTCTAGGTTTCTTGTAGGAGTTTTGTAGTTTTAGCTGTTATGTTTAGGCCTGTGATCAGTTTTTTTTAAAGGTTTACTTATTTATTTGAGAGAGAGTATGTACATCAATGGGAAGGTACAGAGGG
Organism: Martes martes; assembly: GCF_963455335.1. Lineage (NCBI taxonomy): Eukaryota > Metazoa > Chordata > Mammalia > Carnivora > Mustelidae > Martes > Martes martes. The sequence goes on along the minus strand of NC_137904.1, from coordinate 31,432,707 downwards.
AGAAGGAGAGAGAATCCCAAGCAGACTCCATGCTAAGTGTGGAGCCTGATGTAGGGCTCAATCCACAACCCTGAGATAACTACCAGAGCAGAAACCAAGAGTCTGACATCCAACCAACTGTGCTAGCCAGGCATGAATTTTAAGTTAATTTTTTAGTGTGGTGGAATATGGTGTGAAGTAGGGAACTGAAGTAATTTTTTTGCATGTGGATATCCAAATGTTCCAGCACCATTTATTGAAAGACTGTCTCTTTCCCATTGAATTTTCTTGTCTTCGTTGTCAAAAATTAGTTGACCATAATGTAAGGGTTTATTTCTGGACTCATTTCTATTTCATTGATCTATATGTCTGTCCTTATCCCAGTACCTCATTGCCTTCGTTGGTATTGCTTTGTTGTAAATATATTTTAAAATAAGGAAATGTCATTTCTCCAACTTTGTTCTCCTTTTTTCAAGATTGTTCTAGCTATTTTGGGTCCCTTGCATTTCTGTATGAATTCTATAGTCAGCTTGTCAATTTCTGTAAGGAAGAAACCTGGGATTTTGATAGGATTGTGTTGAACCTATATACCAGTTTGGTTAGTATAACCATCTTAAACAGTATTAAGTCGTCAGATCCATGAACTTGGAATGTCTTTTATTTAGATCTATACTGTGGTCAGAATAAATGTTTGGCCAACGTGACTCTTGACAATTTGAGGGTGATGCTTAATTATTTTGCTTTGATCAGCCACATCATACAGTACAGTGTCTTGGACTGGTTGTGGTTACTATAGGCTTAGTTAGGTTGTAGTTACATGTTATGTTAGCCTTATGTATCAGAATCATATCAGAATAGCACTTTATGTAAATAATTTGATTTAGTAATTCATACTTAAAATCTGGTGTCTTTAGTTTCACGATACACAAAATTTATCTTTTGAATAAATGTAATTTTTAAAGGAGCTATCATCCAGTTTTTTTTTGTAGATCATTATTGGGTAGCATCAGTAGCGTAACTGTCATAGAAAACTGAAAGTGAAATCCCTGTGGTACTGTGTACCTTATTTTGTTCATCATGACATTTGCCTGTTATTAAAGTATAGAGAATTTTTAAGCTGGTTTATTTCATTCATTTCTCTTTTAGTAGTAAGGTGAAGCATTACATATTTTGATTTTATGTTTATGAGATTATTTATTTTTACAACTTTAACATATTTTTCAGGGTCAGTTAAATGAAAGCATGGACCATGGGGGAGTTGGACCATATGAACTGTAAGTTTATATGAAAAGATTTCATTGTGCTGTCTTTCTTTACAAGTAGGTTTTATCAGTTCTAGTTTGTAGCCATCATGTGATTCCAGTAATCTATTCTTAATTATCTAGTCATATATGTAAACTTGGTTTATTGAGTTTAGCTCTAATATAGTAATATATCTAGGTTTTGAGATCATATATAGATTTTAAGAGAAAGATATTCAGTCTGATTTACACTAGACTGAATATGAGTCTGAATGGGTTAGAAATTTTTACTAGGTTAATAGAGTCAACTTTCCTTACTTAAAAATAAAATTTTTAGAAATGCCTTCAAAGTCAAAGGTTTTTTGTTTTGCTTGTAATATGTCATTCATACAGAGATCTCAAGCCATCTTAGGCAAACTCTGTTAAGTGAAAATGGTGATTAATCTGCTCTATACCCTAACCTTAAGTAAAAACCATGCGTTGGGGGTAGACCAAGATCTCTCATATAAAAAGCATTGAAGGGAAAAATTGCCACTTAAATGCCACTTTTGGAGTCTTTAAAGCAAGCTAATAGTAGATATGGAAAGGTGCGTAGATACATTCTATTAGCAGGAATTTTTGTAGCATAAAGACTTGAACTAATCAGGTACTTTTACAAAGTTCCCAGATTTTCTGAAGTTGCTAAATGAAGTTGGATAACACCTAGTCTCATAGACATTTTGCATGAACTAAATATGAATAGTCAGAAGACTTTTTTCCTTTGTCAACTTGCTCAATAAACTTGTTCTAATTTATCTTAGTTTGGGGGTGCTTGGTGTTTCAAAAAATAAGTAGCATATTCTGTAAACAAGCAGATAAGCAATTATCAAGTCATCCTAATCTTGACTTACCTTGTCATTGAATCATTAGTTTATTGAGAGTCCAGATAGTAAATTTGTTGTTATGTACCTTTTCCTTTTTACTTATTTGGATTAAATTATAGTAAACTGAAGATAATTTAACTTTTTGAGAATTTACTTTTGGTTTTACTTTTCTTCTCAGTGGCATGGAACATTGTGAGAAATTTGAAATTTCGGAAACTAGTGTGAACAGAGGGCCAGAAAAAATCAGACCAGAATGTTTTGAGCTACTTCGGGTACTTGGTAAAGGGGGCTATGGAAAGGTAGGAAGTATTTTTGAAATAAGAGCTGTTGTCTGTCTTGGGTAGGTTAATTTTTGGTGGGGGGATAGGTTAATTTTTTGTTTTAATTTTTATTAACATATAATGTATTATTTGCCCCAGGGGTACAGGTCTGTGAATCATCAGGCTTACACATTTCACAGCACTCACCATAGCACATACCCTCCCCAATGTCCATAACCCAGCCACCCTGTCCCTACTCCCCCACCCCCAGCAACCCTCAGTTTGTTTTGTGAGATTAAGAATCTCTTATGGTTTGTCTCCCTCCCTAGTCCCATCTTGTTTCATTTTTTTGTTCCCTACCCCCCATACCCCCACTCCCCGCCCTGTATATACTCGTTCAGCAGTCCTCTTTAGTCTTTGTTAGCTATCAGCAAAGGATATGATCGCTTAACCTGATATTATTTGAAGGATGTACAGAAGTTCTCTTCCTCTCAACATAAACATAAAAGACTGACACATAATAGGCACTCAGTCAATATTTGTTGAATAAATAAATAGACAACTTTGCCAGTCAAAGTCTGTTATTATTATTATTATTATTTTTTAAAGGTTGCTATGGTTACTGAGTTCCTGGACTTCACATTCAGCTGTTCTTTTTTTTTTTTTTTTAATTTATTCATTTGTCAGAGAGAGTGAGCACAGGAAGAGAGGCAGGCAGAGGCAGAGGGAGGAGCAGGCTCCCTGCCGAGCAATGAGCCCGATGCGGGACTGGATCCCAAGACCCTGGGATCATGACCGGAGCCAAAGGCAGCCGCCTAACCAACTGAGCCACCCAGGCGTCCCCAAAGTCTGTTATTAGAGGAATCCTTCCTTCTTTTGGTTAAAGGGTATCCTCTATAGGTATCCTCTTAAAAAACAAACCATTCCTTACTTTTAATGGGCATGGCATATTGTTAACTGTTACTGAGATCTAAATCTGAATTGGTTTTCTTTGACTTGCAGTATTTGGAGCTTTAGAGTTAGGGAAGCTGAAGAATAAAAGAAGGGAGAAGAAAAAGGAAGATAACTGCTTAGCTTAATATTTTGCCCACGTCTTTCTAACATATGACCTTACCTTTATGTGTGCTGCCCAAGAAAATTTATACCTAGCTATTCTTTATCAAAAGATAGAATTTGGATAACATTTTAGTAGTTAAGTTTAAGAACTATTTATGCTACTATGTAGTGTTATTTTTTTCATTGCATGACATTTGTAGTTTCTTCTTAGGCTTAAGGACACATTCTGATTTGTTCTAATCATCTTGAATGTGGAACACATGCACTTTGAGTCTCACATTGTTTTAGCTATTGCATGATAAACTTTTATATAGTTAGCCATTTTAAGGAATAAGTAAACAGTAATTCCTGTCAACTATTATTAAAGTTTTATGTGAAGCAAGAACAGTGGCATTCCTAGAAGAAATTTACAAAATATTTTATAATTTTTACTTTTGGTATTCTGCCTCTGGGAACCCTGATTATAGCTTTTTCCAAGCAAACTTGGATTTTGTGTGTGAAGTTATATAGATTGCTCATTATTAGATGATCACTGACCAACTTTGCCACTAGATGTCAGCAGACCAAATAGAACAGTCCCATGTTTCGCAGATTTCATTACTAAAGCTTTAATATAGTCTGCTCTTTCAGCTTATCATTTTTGCACAGTCTTTGTGTTACTAGTTTTTATAAGAATATAAACTGTTGTATGTGTTTCCTATAAATAGGAATTAAGGGAGTGTGACTAGCCTAGTTTAGCTTTTAGTAACAAACACTTTTTTATTTTTTATCCAGGTTTTTCAAGTACGAAAAGTAACAGGAGCAAATACTGGGAAAATATTTGCCATGAAGGTGCTTAAAAAGGTGATTCCTTCCCTCCTTTTTGGTCCTTTTTCCTTTTTTTTTTTTTTTTTTTTAAAGTAGCTCCATGCCCAGCATAGGGGGTGAACTCCATGACCCTGAGATCAAGAATTGCATGCTCCACTGAACCAGCCAGGCGTCCCTCCCCAACTTTATTGTTAATTGCTATAAAATCCACATTTTGGCCTAAAATTCTCAGTCACGAAAATCTATTTCTAACACAATACTCAAGTCCTCTTAGAATGTGAGGTATGTTTCATTATTGGTATTCGTGTTTTCTGCTTAGTGAACATGGAGAAGAGAGCTCTTTTAATTTTCCTCTGAGGTAACTCTTTTAGCTCTTTGTTCTGGTCTCCATTTCTAAGTAATAGGCATGTTCTGCTGTCACTTAATACAGCAGTTTTAGAAATATGTATTGATTTCCACTCCATTCTCTTTCACTTCTTCCTCCCTTCTCCCCATATTCTGATTTTGCTTCATTTTCATTGAGTCTACTGTTGTCTTCTCATGCCTTCCAACAACTCTGTTTAGGTCAATGTTCTATGGTCCCACTTACTAGGTTGTCTATCAGTTCCATTTATTTTCCTGTAGATATCCCATCAAAACCTTCTGTCCCCCATTCCTGTCTGTATTGGTAGCTCTGGAGGCATTGCTGCCATTATTGGACTTTGGTCACAATCCTTGGAATCCCTTGGCTCCATCAGTGTTGGATTCTTTGTGTCCTGGATCCCATATCTTCCTTTATCTTAGTTTATTCCCTTGTTCCCTCTTGTGGTGACCATCTGCCAGTGGCTTCCTGAGCCAAAGGCAGACACTTAACTGTCTGAGCCCCCCAGGCACCCCCAATTCCCATTTCTTTAGAGATCTATTTTTCTTATTTATTTATTTATTTGTATATTTAACGTCTTTAAAAAAGAAAATATTTTATTTATTTATTTGTCAGGGCTGGGGGAGAGAGCACAAGCAGGGGGAGGGGCAGGCAGAGGGAAAAGCAGGTTCCCGGCTGAGCAAGGAGCCAGATGTGGGATTCAGTTCCAGGACCCTGGGATCATGACCTGAGCCAAAGGCAGACACTTAATACACTGAGCGACACAGGTGTCCCTAGAGATCTATTTTTCTTTTAAGATATCTAAAATTTTCTTTAGTTTCTGTTCTAAATTTTCTACAGTGGTGTATTTATCTTCCTTTGATCCTTATTATTTTATTTTTATTCTTTGAATCTTGAGAGTTCCAATCCTTCAATCTGTGGGAAGTTTTCTTATATGATCTCTGGTAATTTCCCCCTCTACTATTTTCTCTTCTTGGATTTATAGTTAGTTGGATATTGGACCTCCTGGACTGATCATCTATTTTTCTTATCTTTTCCATTTGTTTGCTTCTTTGTCTTTTTGTTTACTTTCTGAGATTTTTCTAGAAATTTGTTTTCTAATCCTTTTACTGGTTTTTTTAAGCTATAATATTTGTGGTTCCCCAGACCTTTGCCATTTTTTCTTTTTCTTTTATTTATTTATTTTTTAAAAAAGATTTTCTATGGAGCACAAGTGGGACAGAGTATCAGAGGGAGAGGGAGAAGCAGACTCTTAGCCGAGCAGGGAGCCTGACATGGGGCTTGGTCTCAGGACCCTGAGGTCATAACCCAAGCTGAAGGCAGACACTTAACTGACTTTTTCTTTTTATAGCAACTGTTTTTTGTACATTATCTTATCTTATTCCTCTGAGGGTATTAATGATAATTCTTTGAAATGTCCTTTTTTTTAAGGCATTAGATCTCTTTTCTAAGTTCCTGTTTTCTTTAAGTTTGATTTAGTCTCTTTCTTCCATGTCAAAGGCCTTCTTTAGATGCCTGGTGTCCTTTACTGATTGTTCATATTTAAGAGTGAAACTCTGAAAAGCTGATCAGAAGTTCCATCTGTGTAGGAAGGCATGTGGTTAGCTGGCAATTGACTGAGAACCTCCAAATATCATTGTCTGTAGTCAGTTGGTGCTGACAAAGATCCTCTATTCTTTTGCATAGAAAAAGCATGCTGGAGCTGGATGGGAGAGAAGAGACGAAGATCTTAACCTTCCAATATGCAGACCTTCACTGAAGTCAAGTTTTTACTTTAGCACTTCACTCTGTATCTGATATTTCACTTTTTTTTTTTCTTGGAGAGTACACCTTTCCAAGTGCTAGTAATCTACCTATTTTTAGTCCTCTACCTTCTGCAGTCCCTAATGACTTTTTTTTTCTTGCTTGCTTTTTATTTTTGTCTCCAATTTTTGAACCTACTAGGGTTCTATAGATGGAATCAACTTCTTTTGAGTTCTTTATGCAGGCATTTAGGTTTGATCATATTCTACTCCACTGAGTCATGTACCATTGCTTTATCCCACTCTGTTTTCTTCACCTCCTGAGGTGTGGAGTTAAATGCATTTCCTAGTTTTATTGAAAATGGGTTATGTGTGTTTGGTTTCTTGTTCTTTTTGTTTGGGATTAATTTCTGAAAAGATCACACTGTCTTAAAACAAGTCTTAGTAGAAAACTGTATTAAAAGACAAAACGACTTTTAACAAAAATTACAGGGTTTGTAATACTTCAGTCTTTATCTTCCTAATTTTTACTTAAGCAATATACATGACTTATTAATTTAAAAGCTGAGGAACAAATATGACCACAACTTTATTGGTGATTGTCTTTTTTTTTTTAAATTTGTTTGTTTATTCAAGTAATCTCTACACCCAAGGTGGGGCTTGAACTCATGACCCGGGATTAAGAGTCACATGCTGTTCTGACTGAGCCAGCTGAAGTCACCCTTGGTGATTGTCTTAAAAGAAGCAGTTTAGATATTCTGAACTTCACTCTCTGTATCAATAAGTCGGTATTAATCTGCTGTCTGGCTTTCCCATTGGAATCATTTGAGATTAATGATGGAGATAATATAATAATGCTTGTCCTAGAAATGTTGAAAGAAATACTGGTCAAGATTCTTAGGTTAATTTACTCCTTTTGATATATTTTATAATCAAGGCTGACCATAATTGGTCACAATTCTGTCTTGAGTTAAATATGTTTCTGGCATGGGCATCTTAAATGAAAAGAAGAGGGTGTTGTTTTTCCACTTATGGTGGATAGGCACAGTATATTGGGAAATCCATAGACTTAATTATTGCTAAATGTTAGACCTCCTTTTTGGCCCCAGGTATCTAAGACCTAACTTGCTTGCCTCTCCATGTGCTTAGTTACCACTCCCTCCCAGTCTCAGGGTTTTTCTTTCCCCAAGCGTGGCTAGAGAGTCAGATGCTGTTTCATGTTTTCCTTGCTGTCCCTGAAAACAAGCTCACAGTATAAATAATGAAAGTGAAGAGGTGCTAGGGTTAAGTCCAGAATTTTAATTCCTAACTAGATAAGGTGACGGTATGCTGCCTTCGAGCTTCTTTATTCTGATTTTATTATTATTAACCCTCTTGAACTCTGTATGTGGTAAGAACATGTCTTTTTCCAGCCTTGAAGATGAAATCAGAGTAGAACCACATGTCTCTTTATCTTAAATGGTGTTTACATCTGGACAGTTTGTCTGAATTTTTCAGTTCTTCTGGGATTTTTTTTTACAGGAATGGTACTACTTGGGTATTTTCTCAGGGTGGAATGTTGAGGAAAAGACTCTGTTTCCTACCAGTTGCAACAAAGATGTACCCTGGAAGCAAAGTACTGTTGCCCATGGCATTAGTTTAGCCCACACTGTAAATGTTAGACTGTTTGGCTAAAGGCTTGTAGTTAACAGATTGGTCATACTTGTTTCATTCCTTCTTTTATTGAATCAGTTGAGAACTGGTAATGTGCCAGGCATTATGCTAGATACTAGGATTTAGCATTTGAGGCAAATGTGGTCTCTCCCTCTAACTCTGCTTACCATATAATTCAAGGGAAGAACTGTTAAGCTTATTCTTACAATTTTTTTTTCTATCTTGTGGTCAAAATCCTTTCTACTTTGAAGTTGAAACCTCCCTCAGTATTTATCATTCTTTTTTCTCACTTCTCAGCCTTGTCATCCTGTATATCTTTGCTGTCCTTATATTAAATAAGTAATCAGTAGCCCAGCCTTCTAATTCCCTGATCTCAATGCTATCAGCTTTCACCTCCATTCCACTTTGCCAGCCCCCATGGCTGTATTCTCCACCTCTGAAGTGTTGGACTATAATAGAACAATAACTTTCTCACTTCTTTATTCTCACAATGCTTGGTCTTTGGCTCTCAACCTTTTAGTTCTTTGACCGTTTAGGGTTTTTTTGGCTAAAGCTCTTATTTCTTATTTTTTGGCTAAAGCTTCTTATTTCACTTTATTCTGAATCTGGTCTAATCAGCATGATCTGCTGTTTTAGTTCTTGCTAGTCCCATTGACCTTATGTTTAGGAAAGTCCTACTCCTAATAGTTCAGTTAATACTCCTTTATTCTTTTATCTCAGCTACTGAGCATTGCTGGCAGAAATCACACAAGCTTATAGATTGCTGCTAGGATAAATTCATAGTACCCAAATCATTTGGACCCTAAGTATTCATCAGCTATTTCTCTCTCTCTCTCTTTTTTTAAAGATTTTATTTATTTATTTGATAGAGAGAGATAAAGAGGGCACAAGCAGGGAGAGTGTTAGGTAGAAGGAGATGGAGAGGCAGGCTCCCTGCTCGATGTGGGGCTCGATCCCAGGACCCTGGGATCATGACCTGAGCCAAAGGCGCTTAACTGACTGAGCCACCCAGGCGCGCCACCAACTTTTTTTCTCCATGTCCCCAGACAACTTCTTCCATTTTCTATAACTGCTATCAGTCCCTCTTAACTCTTCAGTACACCACCTCTCTTCCTATTTGAGGCTGTCACGTGTGATTTCCTTCCACTTCCTGTTCTGATCCCTACCCCTAATACCATATTAATCTGCATTTTTACTTGTCTTTACTTCCTTCTCTCCAGTGTTTAGTAGGAGATGTATTTCTCCTCCTTTCTAAGGTTAAGCCCTCTGCTTATGTTTTGGATCCCATCCCTTTCTGCCTGTTAGGGGTCTTTGTCACTTTCTGTTTTTCCATCCTCTGTCCTGACTTCTTTTTTTGTTTACGTATATTCATGCTTTTGCCATATTTAGTAAAACAGATCCTTCTTTCACACAAAGTCTTCTGATAGCTTCTACCCTCTTTGCCTTCATAGCTGAATTTCTTGAGAAGTCATGTTTTATTATTTTTTTCATTCACTCTATTTTGACTTAATGACTCTACTATTTCAATGAAACTCTTGTCACCACCAATCTCCTAATGGCTGAATTCAGTGGTCTTTACTTAATTCATCCTTAATTTACCTCTCTGTTACATTGAAGCTAAGAAAACTCTTGTTTTCTTTACTTACGTGAATATATTTACTAATTTTTTTAAAATAAAGATTTATTTATTTATTTATTTGACAGACAGATCACAAGTAGGCACAGAGACAGGCAGAGAGAGAGGGGGAAGCAGGTTCCCCGCTGAGCAGAGAGCCCGATGTGGGGCTCGATTCCAGGACCCTGAGATCATGACCCAAGCCGAAGGCTTTAACCCACTGAGCCACCCAGGCGCCCCTATTCAGTTGCATTTATGTATTTCTGTTGTGTTCATAGTTTTATTTCCCTCCCCCATCCTTGTTGATTTAATTTTATTTTTGGAATATATAAAACATTAACATGGTTTGGAATTCAAAAACCCCCATTTTATAATCACAATAATACTTGATTTAGGTAAGAGAAAAAAAAACTTTAGGTAAGCTAAAAGCATTGAGGCTTTACTCAGAAGGTGTTCTCAGAAGTCTAATCCTATTACTTTTTTTTTTACCTTTCCACTGTCATTAGCTTTTGGTTTATCTTAGTTGTGTTCATTATTGGAGATATGAGGAGATACATGTACTATTCTTATCTCCCCTTTCTGACACAAAAGGTGGTATACTATAATCCTGTTATGCCGTGTATGCTCTTTTGTACCTTGGTTTCACAGAGAAATTCCCCATTCTTTTTAAAGCTTTTTTTACACATTAGGTAGATAGTCCATAGGTTTTTATCCAGTATTCTATACATGGCCATTTAAGTAGTTTTTAATATTGCACTTTTACGAATAATATTGCAACTACTAATCTTGTGTATATGCTTTTTCATGTTACTGAAGATGTACCAGAACTTAGTCCTAGAATTTAGACCTAACATATCCAAAATAATGCATCATTTTCCCAAAACTCTTTTCTTGACTTTTATTTCCTGTTATTGAATGATACCATTGTCCTATTACTTATGCAGAAACCATGGTATCAGGGCGCCTGGGTGGCTCAGTGGGTTAAGCCTCTGCCTTCGGCTCAGGTCATGGTCTCAGGGTCCTGGGATCGAGTCCCGCATCGGGCTCTCTGCTTGGCAGGGAGCCTGCTTCCTCCTCTCTCTCTCTCTCTGCCTGCCTCTCTGCCTACTTGTGATCTCACGCTGTCAAATAAATAAATAAAATCTTTAAAAAAAAAAAAAAAGAAAAGAAACCATGGTATCATCATTTCCTCTCAGCCTAGTCAGCAAGTGCTGATGATACACCTTTATTTTTTTCCCACCTTCCTTTTCCTTTTTTTCTTTCTTTCTTTCTTTTTTTTTTTTTTTTAAGAGAGGTGGGGTGGGGAGGGGTAGAGGGAGAGAATCTTAAGTAGGCTCCATGACCAATGTGGAGCCCAATGTGGGGCTCAGTCTCACCACCCCAAGATCACGACCAGAGCTGCCAAAATCAAGAATTGGACGTTTAACTGACCGAACCACCCAGGTGCCCCCCACCTTCATTTTTTTAGGTATAGGTCTTACTTAACTTAGTTTACTGTACTACCCTCCCCCCTGGTCTCATTTCTTTTTCTTTTTTTTTTTTTTTTAAGATTTTATTTATTTATTTGACAGACAGAAATCGCAAGTAGGCAGAGAAGCAGGCAGAGAGAGAGGAGGAAGCAGGCTCCATGTTGAGCAGAGAGCCTGATGCGGGTCTTGATCCCAGGACCCTGGGATCATGACCTGAGCCGAAGGCAGAGGCTTTAACCCACTGAGCCACCCAGGCGCCCCCCAGCTGGTCTCATTTCTTCCCTAAAACTCCAAACTACTACTAAAACTATCTGTCTTTAAAAAATAAAATAAAATAAAACTGTCTGTCTTAAAGCCAAAGATTACTCATTTTCAGAACCTCAACATTTTTCCTCTGCCTCTGAGATAAGATTCAAGGCTTTTGCCTAGGCACCTAGGCCTTCCATTTCCTGGTCTCCACCTACAACGCCAGCCTAATCTCTAGTCACTTCTAACCATACTGAACTACTTATAGATTACCTAGACATGTCCTGTCAAGCCTGTTTTGCACTGGAACTGCTTTTTTTATCCTCAGTGTTTCATTTTAATAATTTTTCATGATACAGTTTAGGTATTGCCACCTCCCAGAACACTTCTTGCTATGTCAGCTGTAGTTCCTCTGTTCTCCCATAGCACCTTGTGCTTACCTGCGGTGACTTCTCTCTCTTCCTTGAGACTTTGGACTCCTAATAGCTTCATTCTTCTTTCTTATTACAGAGCCTGGAGCATAGTAGACGTAGAATAATTAGTGAACATATGAATAAACTTCATCTGTTTACATTTTTTAAAAAGGTATCTTTAGGTTGTTATTTGCATGTTCAGTGCAAAAAGTCCAAACAGTGCAGATATATATATAAGAAGTGAATGTCTTCCATTACTCCTATCTCAGTCTCTGGTGGGAACTATAATTAAATTAATTATATTAAATATTAAACTATTGGCAAGAAGAGCACAAAATAGAATTTCCAGTTACTATAGAATAAAAATGTCTACTGTTTTGTTCTTATAGATCATCTCTTTTCCTTTAGGCAATGATAGTAAGAAATGCTAAAGATACAGCTCATACAAAAGCAGAACGGAATATTCTGGAGGAAGTAAAGCATCCCTTCATTGTGGATTTAATTTATGCCTTTCAGACCGGTGGAAAACTCTACCTCATCCTTGAGTATCTCAGCGGTCAGTACACTCAGTTTGGTGTAATTATTTGCATTTGCTCCAGAAACTGGGTTAATCATTATTTTCCAATGGAAAAATGCTTTTTCCCCAATGTGATTAAATAGTTCTTAAAATTGATGAATACATTGACCTAAGGAATTTAGATGTGACCGTGTGTTTCTTTTTGCAGACAAATATGAAGAACTTTAAAGGTTAGGTTTTTTTCCCCATCTGTAAAATTTTATCTTAATCCTAATCCCTTTGTAATCATACTTAAAATAACAAACACCTAATTAATACAGAGCCATCACATTGACTGTGCTGGGGTAAGATACTATCATTCTAATGAACTATCAAAGCATTTCTAAACTCAAATGGAAAACTTACTGAGAGTATTTAAGATACCGAGTATTTTCAAAATTGCATCTCTAAACAGAGTTTTTTGGTTGAATGTAGCTTTTTTGTTAGACTATGCAGTTTACATAGGAAGACATCCACAATTTCCAGGGATTACTACCTCCTCAAACCTTGTTGCTTATCATTTCTAAATCACAGGTATCTATTTCCAGCCAAGATATCTGAGTTTTCTGAAAAAGAGGTTTCACAGTGGCCTGTAACATGGAACAGAAAGATGCAGAATTTAGCAACTTTTTTGTGACTGTTGCCGTTTTTTGAGTAACTTTATTTTGACAATTTCAGATTTATACAGAAAAGTTGCAGAAATAGTACAAAGACTTCCCACTTATCCTTCACCTAGATTCCCCAAGTGTTTTCATTTTACAATTGTTCTGTTTCATCCTTCTTTTCTCTCCCTATGTATATGTATACATATATATGTGTGTGTGTGTGTGTGTGTGTATATATATGTGTGCATGTGTATGTACATATATATACACATGTATATGTATAAACACAGTTTTTTTTTCTGGATTGCTTAAGCAAGTGTTTCAGACATGATTTCCCATTACCCCTAAATGCTCCAGTTTATATTTTCTAAAATTAAAGACAGTATCTTAACTCTACTAAAATTATCAAAACTGGAAATTGACATTGATATAGTAATATCTCTCAGTTCCCTTTAACCTAAACAGTTCCTCAGTCTTTCTTTATCTTTTGTGACCTTAACATTTTTGAAGAATATAGGCCAGTTATTTTGTAAAATGCACCAATTTGGGCTTATCTGATGTTTCCTCAAGATTAGATTCAGGTTATGCATTTGGGGAGGACCATTGAAGTGACATTGTGTCTTCTGTCAGATCAGGAGGTACATGATGTTATATCTTTGTCCCGTTGCTGTTGATGTTCACTTTGATCACATTTATAAGGTGGTGTTAGCCAGTTTTTTCCCTGGTGAAGTTTTCCCTTTGTAATGAATAAGTACCTTGAGATACTTTGGGATTATTGAAATACCTTGTCTCATCAAGCTTTCACATACAGTTTTAGCATTCATTGATTCTTGCTTGAAACAATTAATTATAATGTTTGCCAAGTGATTTTTCTTATTCCATCATGCCTCATTCATTTATTTGGCATTCTGCTGTAACAAAGAGCTTTTCCTTCTCTCCCATTTTAAAACCTAATTTATTGATCTCTTCATTGATTTACATCATTGCAGGCTCATGTATTCTAAGATTATTCAATGGGATATAAGTCGTTATTGTCTTGATATTCAAAACAATGCCATGCTTTTAATAAAGCTGCTGCTAGATTCATCTAGATTAAGAGATCTAAAAATACGGAATAAGGGCATTCACTAATTGTAATTTGTAAGGGTGGCTTAATTATATACTAACATTTTTCTGCTTAGGGTAAAATGTGAGAGAAGTTTTAACCAAGATTATTTTTTTAACCTCAGGTCCGGAATCTTTTAATCATTTTGAAGTTTAAAGATGTAAAACCTAGAATTCCAAAACATAGATTTAACATAAGAATAAGAACACTGCAAAAAAAAAAAAAAAAGAATAAGAACACTGCAAAAATAGAATCTTGAAGACTTAGTTTTAAACCTATAGTTTTTAGGATCTGTTTTTTAGTTTTAAGGGACTGATACCTTTTAACTGTAGTTAAAAGAGAAAGCACAACCTTCTCATTAGAAATGGGTTGGAAATGAAGATTGTTTTATTTCTAAGGCCTTTTCCTTTTCTTCACAGGAGGAGAATTATTTATGCAGTTAGAAAGAGAGGGAATATTTATGGAAGACACAGCCTGGTAAGTGAAATTTTTGCAGTTGCATGGATTCAGGTAATGATTCATATAATTAAAAGCAAAGCCCTTTTCCCACTGTGGGCAGCCAAATGATTCCGTAAATTGTTCTGGAGCCAGTCAGTCACTCAGGACTTCAAGGGGGAGAAGCATCTTTGGGATGGGGCAGCTTTTGGAGGTCACATCATTCCTTTGCCCCCAGGCCTTGGGTGGAACGCTCTTCACGCCAGTTCCTAACAGAACCATTCTCACTGGGGCTTTCTTTCCTTGAATTGGTAAGCTGCCTGCCTTGGCTGTGGGTGAGTGTGGTTTTCCGGTGAAACTTTATGTCTGGAACAATGGAAAGTATCAGAAATCATCTCCTCTTTTTTTTTAGACTTTCCAGTTCCCAAGGTGCAGTCTTAGGGAGGTGATAAGCCGGCACACATCATCTGTGGATTGATTCTATGGCCAGGATGGGATCTACCCTTATATTTCTTAAGATGGCATCTGCTTCAAATTAAAAATATACACATCCTTTTGTGAGATGACAGTATTGGGTAACAATAAATCAGTTTATCCTACACATTAATTGAATAGAAAACACTTAAATGTTTTTTTCTACCTTAATTACCAAACTGCATTCCATTGTTTAATTTCAGGCCTTTTCTAACACAGAAGCTGCATTTAAGAGCCTTAGGGATGAAGTACCCTTTTTTGGAGGAGGCTCTCTGAGCCCTGTTGGAGGCTGTATTTGTGGTCCTGCTGGCTGTGAAACTGCCTCAGTCCTCTAGGACACACCCTCTCCATCCTGGAGTAATCTGCAGGATTGCAACATTGTTATGCAGCCAGTATTGCAGTGCCTTGTGCTTTTCGAATCCAGACAGGGTTGACTCAGCCCTTTATTCTTTTGAGGTAGATAAATTTGAGTGTCACACAGTTTATAGTTGTGGGCTGGCTGGCAGGAGGGAGGGCAGATACTGTGGGCATGAACTGTATATAAATATGCAGCTGTATTAAGGGATGAGTGGGCTTCTAAGGGTCAGATTATTTATAAGGTATCTTTTGAAACTAAGACTTGATCTCTGAGAATAACAAAGTTCCTATGTTCTATGGGATTTTAAAATTGGGGGTGGGTGGGAGAAATTTGCTTTGATCTGAATGACTATTGTCCTAATTCCTATTAGGAACAGAACAAAAGCCAGTGACAGTTTGGCATATTCTGGACTTTTTTGCAATTGGTAGTATGTTCTAATGAAATAAAACATTTTATAGTTTCACTAAATAAGTGAAACATAAATGTCACCATGCCTTTTGGCAGCATCCTATGCCATCTCTTTCCCCCATCCCCACTAATTTGGTCTTTGGTGCATGTCTATTTCTTTCAAGGAATTTTGCTCCATACATAAACTGCTTTGAGTATATTACTCTTTTTAATTTTATTAAATCACTTTTGTTTCCAGCTTTTACTTGGCAGAAATCTCCATGGCTTTGGGGCATTTACATCAAAAGGGGATCATCTACAGAGACCTGAAGCCGGAGAATATCATGCTTAATCACCAAGGTGGAGATATACCGTAAACAATTCTATAGTAAATAATCATCTTAAAATCCTCCCACCCAGGTCATGGTCATTTTCAAAGCCCCATAGTCATGTAACTTCTGTTATTCACTCCTTCCTCAGAATTTATGGCATCATAATGCTTGCTGAGATTTAAGTATTTAGATAATTGTGATTGATGAGATTAGAGGAAGTTAGGAATAACTGACCACTTAACTGTGTTTTGCGGTTTAATCCTTGCTCTTTATAGCTTATCATTCTTTTGAAATCTTTACATAACATGTGGTGAGCCAAAAGCCAGTCCAAACTTTAGTTTTGGTTTGTCCCTTAGATTGGAAAGTAGATCTTAACCCTATAAATTGAGTTTTCCTTAATGAAAAAAATGCATAAATATTAGAAGCAATACTTTTTATGATAAATTTTATTAAGGTAAAAAAGGATTAGAATTGCTGTAAAAAAGGATTAGAATTGAACCAAAATATTTGATGTAGCCTTGGAAAGAAAATGTTTAGTAGGCATCAGTTTATTCTTGCTGTTCATAACAACAAACATACAAATCAGAAAGGCTCATACTCAGTGCAGCTGTACGTAGAGCAGACTGAGTCTTGATTACAACTGCATGCTGCTAGAGACAGTTTGATTTATGCAAGAGTAATCTGGGCTCGGTAGACTTCGCAGGTCACTCATACCCCAGAGGAGCAACCAGCCAGCCAGGCTGTCGGGGTGCTGTCGGGGTGCCTTCGATGTCTACAAAATGATACACGAGGTAGTTAAGGGTTTTAAATTCTTGGACAGGAAATGGTATGGACAACTGATGCTAATATGAATATGTTTCAAATTGTGCTTTTTTTCTTGTTTTTCCTTTTTCTTTCTTTTCTTTTTTTTTTTTTTAGGAGAAATGCTACTTAACCAAGTACATCATGGAAATCTATGTATCTCTGTCCCTCCCAGTTCCACTCCCATCCCCCCACACTTGGATTCTGATTCTGAATTCTAAGGCAAAGGATAGAATAGGGAAGTGACTAGTCAACTTCTTTGATCCATAACGCTGAGTGTGTCAGGTGGTTCTGTGAAAATAAAGGTCATATTTTTTTGTATGTCAGAGTATCAGTAAGCCATTACCTTTTCTTTTCTCTGAAATAAACCTGGAATAGTAGGGTTCCTGGGGTGGTTGAACCACTGGATATCTAATAACAGTTCAGTAAAGCTAAGCTTGAACTGCAGTGTTCTTTGTTTAAGGTGATGAGTTTTTCACTTTTTGGATTAGAGATGACAGTCTCTTGCCATAGCAATTTCATTTCTTTTTCTGAATTGGCAGTATTGGCAGAATAAGCCAACTTGTTATAGTGATTTTCTGAGACCATTTAAAAAACTGTCCAGTCACAGTTCACTGTGGTAAAAAGTTATATATTTGAAGTGTAGTGTCAGACTTTTAAATGATGCAATATATCTTTATAAGGTTTTATGTACTTAAACCAGACTTTTTTTTTTTTTAAGATTTTATTTATTGGGGCGCCTGGGTGGCTCAGTGGGTTGGGCCTCTGCCTTGGCTCAGGTCATGGTCTCGGGGTCCCGGGATCGAGCCCCGCATCAGGCTCTCTGCTCAGTAGGGGGCCTGCTTTCCCCCTCCCCGCCTGCCTTTCTGCCTATGTGTGATCTCTCTCTCTGTCAAATAAATAAATGAATCTTAAAAAAACAAAACAAAACAACAAAAAAAACCCTTTTGTTACACACACGCATATTTTTTTTAAAAAAGTTTTTATTTATTTATTTGATAGAGATCACAAGTAGGCAGAGAGGCAGGCAGAGAGAGAGAGAGGAGGAAGCAGGCTCCCTGCTGAGCAGAGAGCCCAATGTGAGCAGAGAGCCCGATTCGGGGCTCGGTCCCAGAGCCCTGGGATCATGACCTGAGCTGAAGGCAGAGACTTTAACCCACTGAGCCACCCAGGTGCCTCTTAAACCAGACTTTAAAGAATTTTTCTTGAAGGCTTGCTTTCTCAGGATGGTAGAGGATTCTAGGTATAGGTAAAGATAGAGCTTTGGAAAAACTGTTTTACTTTTTTCTCTATTTTCCCTTTATATTATATCATTGGCCAAAAATGACTGTGTTAGCTTTAGAAAGTTAGCATCCCATATTATGGATGGCACCTTGCTAGTTGTTTGTATCTTCAACAAATATTTAAGGCAGAAAATGTTAAATGGAAGAATAGATTATTGTCTTGTATGGTACATTCAAACACTGCACATGTTTAGAATTCTCAGAATAACCATGCTGTGATCTTTCATTGTAGGTCATGTGAAACTAACAGACTTTGGACTATGCAAAGAATCTATTCACGATGGAACAGTCACACACACATTTTGTGGAACAATAGAATACATGTGAGCTGCATGTTGCAAGAAATATAACTGATTTGGGGGGGTGATAGCTAACTTTTACCTGGTTTATGTAGGACCATTTGGCTCCGTATATTGTTTTTAAACTTCTAATTCAGATGATATGCAAATGGGTGAATTTTTTAGGCGTATTATTTTTCTCATTGTAGGGCCCCTGAAATCTTGATGAGAAGTGGCCACAATCGTGCTGTGGATTGGTGGAGTTTGGGAGCATTAATGTATGACATGCTGACTGGAGCAGTAGGTGCACAGTTAAAAGCTGCATGTATTATGGTCTGTGCTGAGTAGTTATTAAATCATTATGGCAAGAGACCTTTCCTGTGCTTTTTAAAAATGTTGCTGATGGAGTTATTAAAAAAAAATAAAAATTAACACTAATATGCTTTATTGGTAGTAGTATGGGCCCTGTACTTTTAAAAACATTTTTGTTTAAATGATCTGTCATGTCAGTCCTGTGAAATAGGTATAAAATAGATACTGCCCTTATTTTATAAAAGGAGAAAGTAAAGCATAAAATCACAGGGCTCACCTATTACCACACAAAGTTAATAGTGGAAACCCAGTTTCTTCTGAGATGTTACTATTTCTTCTGTCTCATTGCTTAAAAACTATAGATCTTTAGCAGTCAGCCCATATCACAGCATACATTTCTGATCTTCATGCATAGCTGACTAATTCAGGAAATGGATGATTTTATTTTTTTATATGCTAATTTTTCTCACTCTCTTCTACTCATAGCCCCCATTCACTGGGGAGAACAGAAAGAAAACAATTGACAAAATCCTCAAATGTAAACTCAATTTGCCTCCCTACCTCACACAAGAAGCCAGAGATCTGCTTAAAAAGGTAGGACACAAGGGACACCTGGGTGGCTCAGTCGGTTAAGTGTCTGCCTTTGGCTTGGGTCATGATCTTGGGGTCCTGGGATCAAGCACTGTGTCAGGCTCCCTGCTCAGCAGGAGTCTGCTTCTTCCTCTCCCTCTCTGTACTCTGTCTCTCTCAAATAAATAGATAAATAAATAAATAAATCTTTAAAAAAAAAAAAAAAGGTAGGACATGAAATGGTAACCCTCAACTACTGGAATTTAAATAGAATTGAACATACATTTTATTTTATTTTATTTTTTTAAGATTTATTTATTTATTTGACAGATCACAAGTAGGCAGAGAGGCAGGCAGAGAAGGAGGGGGAAGCAAGCTCCCTGCTGAACAGAGAGCCCGATGTGGGGCTCGATCCCAGGACCCTGGGATCATGACCTGACCCGAAGGCAGAGGTTTAACCCACTGAGCCACCCAGGCACCCCTGAACATACATTTTAAATAAAGAATCATATATATATATATAGGTATATATATGTATTATAAAAATAAAAAAACCTACAGTTTTTGTAGGTAAAGTATACATTTTTTGAAGATTTTCTTTCCTTGGGGTACCTGGGTGGCTCAGCTCAGGTCATGATCCCAGGTCCTGGAATTGAGCCCTGCGTTGGGCTGCCTGCTCAGCAAGGAGTCTGCTTCTTCCTCTCCCTCTGCCCCTGCCCCTCCCTTACACCCTACCCACTCCCTGCCACTTGTGTCTGCTTTCTCTCTCTGTTCTCTCGCCTTAAATAAATAAATACTTTTTTAAAAAGTATTTTTCCCTTTTTATTCCCAAGCAATATTTAGTTATAATTAATAAAGCCAATTTTTTTCAAAATAGAGAAGCAGTATAGACAAGCAAATTCTCTAAATAAAAAATAATCAATTTGACCAAGGTTTATCAATGTTTTGTTTTGTTTTCCCTCCTTAAAGCTGCTGAAAAGAAATGCTGCTTCTCGACTTGGAGCTGGTCCTGGGGATGCTGGAGAAGTTCAAGTAGGGATTGGCCTTTTTGGTGATTTGAGGGGAAGATAGTGCTAATTTTATGTATTTGTGAGGGTTGTGTGTAGTTGTTTAAAGTATAGCTTATTTTGGGGGGCACCTGGGTGGCTCAGTTGATTAAGCATCCAACTCTTGGTTTAGGCTCAGGTCATGATCTCAGGGTCTTGGGATCAAATCCTGTTTTGGGCTCCAAGCTCAGCGTGGAGTCTGCTTGAGAGATTCATTCTCTCTCTCTCTCTCTCTCCCTCTCCCTATCCCTCTGTCCCTCCCCCCACTTGTGTGCATGTTTTCTCTCTCTCAAATAAATAAATAAAATCTAAAAAACAAGTATAGCTTATTTTGCGATTGTAACTTCAAACAGACAGTTAATTTGTCAGTCCGGTGAAGTCTATTCGCCTTGACTTTTCTTCCTGTTCTTTTTTTCTAGGCTCATCCATTCTTCAGGCATATTAACTGGGAAGAATTGCTGGCTCGGAAGGTGGAGCCCCCCTTTAAACCTCTGTTGGTATGTATACATGAAAGCATATACTTTGAAGGACCTGGTACTTTTTTAGAATAAAATCCCAGGGGCACCTGAGTGGCTCAGTCGTTAAGCTGTCTGCCTTTGGCTCAGGTCATGATTGCAGGGTCCTGGGATCAGGCCCTGCATCTGGCTCCCAGCTCCATGGGAAGCCTGCTTCTCCCTCTCCCACGCCCCCTGCTGGTGTTCCCTGTCTCGCTGTCTCTTTGTCTGTCAAATAAATTAAAAAATCTTTAAAAAAAAAATAAATAAAATTTTAGAGCATTCAAAAACATCATGTTTATATTAACCATTCAGGAAATTTTGGTTTATGTTCTTCTCAGACTCTATTCTGTATAGTCTTTTCAAGGACTATTGCCATCAGCAATTGATGAGTATATTAACTATTTTTAAGTTGGTTGCCTAAGACAATTAAATATTTCAAGTAGTTAGAACTTTTTTGCTTTGTTTACTTGATTCAACCATATTTTATTTTTATGGGGTATAACTGCTTACTCTTTTTTTTTTTTAAGTTTTTTTAAAGTAATCTCTACATCCCACATGGGGCTCTAACTCATGACCCCGAGATCAAGAGTCACATGTTTGAGGTACCTGGATGGCTCAGTAAGCATATGCCTACAGTGCAGGTCATGATCCCATGGTCCTGGGATTAAGCCCTGAGTCTGGCTCCCTACTCAGTGGGGAGCCAGCTTCTACCTCTGCCCCCTGCTCGCGCTCTCTCTCTTTCTCTCGCAAGTAAATACATAAAATCTTTAAAAAAAAAAAAAAAAAGTCACATGTTCTGACTGAGCCAGCCAGGTGCCCCTATTTTCTTTTTCTTTTCTTTTTTTTTTTTTTTTTAAGATTTTATTTATTTATTTGACAGAGAGAGCATTCACACGCCAAGCAGAGGCAGCAGCAGGCTCTCTGCTGAGCAGGGAGCCGGATCTGGGGCTCAGTCCCAGGACCCTGGGATGATGACCTGAGCTGAAGGCAAATATTTAACTGACTGAGCCCCCCAGGTGCCCCTTATATTTTATTTCTAAATAAAGTTTTGTTGACATATAATAATATGTAAGTTTCAGGTATACAGCATAGTGATTTAACAGTTATATACATAACAATGCTCACCAGGTTAAGTGTGGTTACCCTCTGATTCAACCCTATTTTGAATTTGATTTTCTGGGAATTTCCTTCAAAATACAGCATATGTGTGTATTAGTTTGCTAGGCCTGCTGTAATAAAGTACCACCAACTAGGTGGCTTACACAGCAGAAGTTTATTATATTACAGTTCTGGAGACTGGATGCCAAGATAATGTATTGACACACTTGGCTCATTATGAAGGCTGTGAGAGCCTTCCTTTCCACTCTGTGCCTCTCTCCTAGCTTCTGCTGGTTTGCTAGCGATCTTTGGCCTTCTCAACTTTGGCCATGCTAAGCTTGGAGCCCATAGGAGACATCACCCGATCTCTACCTTTATGTTTTCATTCTCCTTTTGTGCAGATCTGTGTCCAGATTTTCCCATTTTATCAGGACTGAATTAGGATCTTCCCTACTCCAAAATGGCCTCATCTTAACTAATTTCATCTGCAGTGACCCTCATTCAAATTAGGTTCCATTCTGAGGTATTTGGGTTAGAACTTCAACATATGAATGTCGATGACAAACTCAAACCATCACAATATATTTATGAGTAAATGAGTTAGTGTGTTAGTTCTTGTCTTTCTTCCACCTCAGAATTTGAGAAAATATAGTTTCTTTTTCTCTTTCTTGGGGTGAAGGTGGAGGAGGAGGAGGATAATGATGATGATAATTTGGTTCTGGAGCACAAGGTGACTTGCTTTAAAATTTTCATATATATAACTATAAAGGAGGATAATTAACCCTTATGTACCAACTGTCCAGCTTCTCAGGTCATCTTGTTTAAACTTAAACAGAACTGCTAGTTATCATCACAACTAAAAAGCTGACAACTTCCCCAATTTCTTTTGTTTTCTTTTCCTCCCTATTGGTTTGTTCTAATAAGGATTCAGTCAAGGTCTGTACAGTTTGGTTATTGTATCTCTTAGGTCACTTTCCATCTGTAGATACCCCCATCTCGATTCTTCTCCTGAGTACTTACTGAAGAAACTGGACCGTTTATCCTATTGGGTTTCGAACTTTGATTTTGTGATTTTAATTCATAGTGTCATTGATCATACTCATCTCTTTGCTATATTTCCAAAAACTAGTATTTAGATTTAGATACTTAATCTGATTATTTATTTGACGGAGAGAGATCACAAGTAGGCAGGCAGGCAGAGAGAGTGGGGAAGCAGGCTCCCCGGTGAGCAGAGATCCCGATGCAGGGCTTGATTCCAGGGCCCCGAGATCATGACCTGAGCCGAAGGCAGAGGCTTAACCCACTGAGCCACCCAGGCGCCCTGAGATTAAACTTTCGATGTTGTATATTTTGGTCAGGAGGCATAATGTGTGTGTGTGTGTGTGTGTGTGTGTGTATTTTTTTTTTTTTTTCTTCATTGATCATTGCCAACATCAGTGATTCTTAGCTGTGGTCAGTTTGGTAAGGTTTGGAGACAAGTTGTCACTTTTTGGGGAGGGGATGTTACCGGTTTGCAGTGAGTCGAGGCCAGAGATGCTGCTAAACATCCTCCTTTATGAAGGACAGGGCTCTGCAACAGTTATCAAGCCCAAAATGTCAGTAGTGCTGAGATTCAGAAACTCTAGCCTAGTTTCAGGATTTCATTAGGGGTTTGTAAAATGTCTTATTCTAATACTATTATTGATTCCTCATTAGTGAATTTTTCCTTAAAGAGACATTGTTCATACAGGAAAGGCAGGATAAATGTTTCTTTCCCAGTTTTCAAAATAATCAATTAGTTCTTTAACATCTTCCAAAATTGACCAATGAATTCTGTGATTCTTTTTAAGTATAATTATGAGCTTTAATATATTTGTGTTTTAATCCGCTGCAGTTAATTTTTACTGATGCTTAGTTTGTATCATCTTTTGACACTGGGTGCTTCTTCATGTTGGTTCCTTAGCTCTTTTGACATGACCACAAAGTCTGATATTATGCCAGAAAGAAGGAAATAAACAGATGTGGTAGTTACATTTAGGTGATGTTTTTCATAAGAAAATGTACTCATGCAGAGTAGAACATCATTTTTGCTCCTTGAGAATGTAGTAGGATGAACTAAGCTATAGGAAGAAATTTTCGAGCATTTTACAAATATGTTTTGTGTTAAAACTCTACCTCAGTGGTTTCTCAGGTTTATTATAAACCTGCAGTGGCCCGCTGAGCAAATTATCTCTGATAGGGAATTTAGCCAGTGGACTAGGCACACTGAAATTTTGTAAGTGGGGAAGATTGATATTCAAAAAAAATTTTTTTTGACATTCAGATTTAAAAAAAAAAAATGATGAGTGTGTACTAAAATCACTTTGATATATGCTTAAAAATTGAAGATGTAATTTGACCTTTGAAACTTTCCACCTGGGGCCACCTGGGTGGTTCAGTTGGTTAAGCATCTGCTTTAGGTTCAGGTCATGACCTTGGGCTCCTGGGATTGAGCCCTTACTTTGGGCTCCCTGCTCAGTGGGGAGTCTGCTTCTCCCTTTCCCCCTGCCCATCCCCACCATTTGTGCTCTCTCTAGCGCTCTCTCGCTCTCTCTCTCTCTTTTTTTTTAAGATTTTATTTATTTTTGACAGAGACTTAGTGAGAGGGGAACACAAACGGGGGAAGTGGGAGAGGGAGAACAGGCTTCCCGTGGAGCAAGGAGCCCGATGCGGGGCTCGATTGCAGGACCCTGGGATCATGACCCGAGCCAAAGGCAGGTGCCTAATGACTGAGCCACACAGGCACCCTCTCTCTCTCTCTCTTTCAAATAAATAAATAAAATCTTTAAAAAGAAACTTTTTACCTGTGTTTATTCTTCAGTCTGTTCCTACTAAAACTGTTCTGACATTTTATTACAGTCAAGCCCTCTGAAGAGTTTTAACTAGAGCCTTCTCTAATGCAAGTCATGCATTTGATTGATATGTATAATATAGCCTATTCATTGTTTTCTAATTTTGTTTTTCACAAAGCAATCCGAAGAGGATGTGAGTCAGTTTGATTCAAAGTTTACACGTCAGACACCTGTTGACAGCCCAGATGACTCAACTCTCAGTGAAAGTGCCAACCAGGTCTTTCTGGTAAGTGAAAGAATTTCCGTGTAGCCATGAAAAATTTAAGTATTAGGATGGACCCTTTTCAATAAGAAAATTCAGTTTGTTTGCTTTGCAGTTGATATAGATAATCTTAGATGCTATTTTTTATTAACTTGGGTTTTTTAAGTTTTCTGACTTTGCTAAGTTAGAAAATTAATTCCCATAATCCAGTGTTCCATTTCAGCATTTAGAGTAGGACTGTATGGTTCTTTGGAGTATATGATTCCCTTTTTACATGGGCTGCTGACTTAAAATGATGTTTGCCTCAGTATCTCTATTGGAAGTCACACCGTTGTAACAGTAGAAGAAATCACTGTAACTATTCTATTCTTGGAAAAGTTAGAGATTTTTGGTACATTTCATGCAACTTTGTAGGAGATTTTTAACCTGTTAATTGTGGATATTTGACATCAAAATATATTGGTTTATATGTAATAGGAAATAAACTAATTCTCATTGTAGAAGTATTTGTATTGATTTGTACCTTGTCTCCTCAGAAAAGCAAAGCTTTTAGATTTTTTTTTAGATTTTTGAGGGCTTTTAGATTTTGATCAACAAAAACCTCATTTTATACCATTTATTTTGTTACATAAAGTGAATCTCTTTATTTTTTATTTATTTATTTTTAAGAGTTTTTATTTGACAGAGAGAGAGTGCACAAGCAGGCAGAATATAGAGGCAGTGGGAGAAGCAGGCTCCCTGCTGAGCAAGGAGCACTATATGGGGCTCGATCCCAGGACCCTGGGATCATGACCTGAGCTGAAGGCAGTCGCTTAAACAACTGAGCCACCCAGGCACCCCTCTTTAAAAACTAATAAGAAGGGGCACCTGGGTGAGTCAGTGGGTTAAGCCTCTGCCTTCGGCTCAGGTCATGATCTCAGGGTCCTGGGATCGAGCCCCGCATAGGCTCTCTGCTCAGCAGGGAGCCTGCTTCCCCCTCTCTTTCTGCCTCTCTGCCTACTTATGGTATCTCTCATATAAATAAATAAAATCTTTAAAAAAAAAAAAACTAATAAGAAACAGTAACACCTCACTTATCTGGAGATTGTGGTCAGAGCAACTTCAGTTCAATAATTATTTAAATTCCTATCACAGAATTAAAGGAAACTTAAAGATGATTAAGGCACAGACTGGTCCTCTTGGTAGTTAAACTATGTGGGGAAATGGTTTCTGAAGTCTACATACACTTGTCACAAAGCATGTGTGCTACAGAATTGCACCTCAGTCTTTAGGACATCACCCAGAGGCTTATTGAGTCTTTTTACTATAACTCAAAATGCCTATTCATAGGTGACTAGAATAATAATTAGAAGGGAAGTTTAGGTGGAGGACTGATTGTTAAAGGGATAAACATTGACAGCAAGAGAAATGACAACTGGTGGTTTGATAGCAAGATCCAAGAAAGAACTAAAGCTAACAAAACTGCATAATTGCCTATTATAATTGAGGGTTTTCACAATGCTGACCCTTATACATCAAGAAAATACCAAATCTAAAAAAAAGAAAAAAAAATACCAAATCTATCCAATCATTGGTATTAAGTCAGTGAGACCATACATGCCAACTTAGAGAATTCTATTTTTACTTTGGCCTAATAATGAGAAACTGTTTGGGGTGTGATAATCTTAGTTGCTCATGTGCATGTGGCTAGAAACAGAATTTTCTTTGCATTCATCTTGGTATTTAATAGCTTAATTTGGAGCCTACATTTTCCTATTTTGTTTTACTCCTTTCAACAAAGTGGAATACTGTTTACTGGCATATGGGACTCAATAGAATTCTGCCTTCCTGAGGTCCATGCCTCAAGAAATGGCTGGAAAGAAGCTAACAGGTGTGAAATGAGATTGGGGAGATGGGAGGAAACAGAGTGCTGATTTTAGGTGTGCACTGTTATTTTGGTGTGTCAGAGACTGAAACCACATTTTCTTGATACATATGACAAAATGCCATTCTGGAGTCAACAATTACTATCTTTTAGGGTTTTACATATGTGGCTCCATCTGTACTTGAAAGTGTGAAAGAAAAATTTTCCTTTGAACCAAAAATCCGATCACCTCGAAGATTTATTGGCAGCCCACGAACACCTGTCAGGTATTCAGACTTTGTTATTCTCACCTCTTTTTTTTGTTTGTTTGTTTTTAACCTGGAGGAGAATGCTTTAAGAAATTTATGCCAGGTTATATAAAAGAAAGATCTGTCGTATTCTCTTCGGTTGACATAAGCACAGCATCTACATTTGTATTGTATGCTATGTAGTTTACCTTCCCTCCTGTGAAAATAAGCTGCTGCACTGGCAAATGTCTTCCTTACCCATTCATTCAACGTTTATTGTATACTAGGGACTGTGTTGCATGTTGGGGATACATAATTAACACAAGAATTGTCCTTGTCCTAACGCTTACAGTTTAGTGAGAAGAGAGTCGAAATAACCAAAGGAGGAAATATAGGAATTATGTAATCATATGAAGTAGTATATGAAGAAAAATTTCTTCTATATGAAGAAAAATAAAGAGTGTGGTGGTGGCAAAGAATAACAGGGGGGCTCCTATTCATGGTGGTCAGAGAAAGGCCTCCCTGGTGAAGTAACATCTATGAATGAAGAGAAAAAGCCACCCATACAAAAAATAGAAGTATAGGATGTTACAGGTAGAGCAACAACCATGCAAAAGCCAGAAGGGAGGAAAAACTTGGTCTTGGAAATGAAAGGTCAGTGTTCCTGACATGTGGTTAGTGATGAAGAGAAAGGTTTGGAGAAGTATTTTATCTTAAATACAATGGGAAACTGTTTTAAGTGGGGAGTAAAATGATTTAAAAAAAAAGTTATCACTGAGGGTTTTACATAGGCAGGTATAGAGGTAAATAGACCAGTTAGGGAACTCTAGCAATTAGTCTAGGGGAATGATGGCCTTTGTAGTAACTCACACAAAAATAAAAGTAAATAAAAATAAATATCACATTACCCCACTTCCTTGAAATTTAAGGGAAATACTTCTTGTTGAGATAATCCTTGAGATAAATGAATGATAGCTCTTCCTTGTCTTAAAGCCCGGTCAAATTTTCTCCTGGGGATTTCTGGGGAAGAGGTGCTTCAGCCAGCACGGCAAATCCTCAGACGCCTGTGGAATATCCAATGGAAACAAGTGGAGTAGAGCAGATGGATGTGACGATGAGTGGGGAAGCTTCAGCACCACTTCCAATACGACAGCCGAACTCCGGGCCATACAAAAAACAGGCCTTTCCCATGATCTCGAAACGACCAGAGCACCTACGTATGAATCTATGACAGAGCAACGATTTTAATGAATTTAAGGCAAAAAAGGTGGGGAAAGGATGTGTGAGCATCCTGTAAGGTGAAAAAGGAAGACTCAAAATGACAGTCTCAAAGAGTTAGTGTCATTACATTGAACACTTTGGACAGAGGAAGAATAAACATGGATTTTAAAAAATCAATCAATGGTGCAAAAAAAAAAACTTAAGCAAAATAGTATTGTGGAACTCTTAGGCACATCAATTAATTGATTCCTAGCGACATCTTCTCAACCTTATCAAGGATTTTGATGTTGATGGCTCGAACTGACAGTATTAAGGGTAGGATGTTGCTTCTGAATCACTGTTGAGTTCTGATTGTGTCGAAGAAGGGTTATCCTTTCATTAGGCAAAGTATGAAATTGCCTGTAATACTTGCAACTAAGGACAAATTAGCATGCAAGCTTGTTCAAACTTTTTCCAGCAACATGGAATCAAAGACAAAAGAAACTTAACAATTGATGTTTTACGTGCAAACAACCTGAATCTTTTTTTTATATAAATATATATTTTTCAAATAGATTTTTGATTCAGCTCATTATGGAAAACATCCCAACTTTAAAATGCAAAATTATTGGTTGGTGTGAAGAAAGCCAGACAACTTCTGTTTCTTCTCTTGGTGAAATAATAAAAATGCAAATGAATCATTGTTAACCACAGCTGTGGCTCGTTTGAGGGATTGGGGTGGACTTGGGGTTTATTTTCAGTAACCCAGCTGCAATACCTGTCTGTAATACTAGAAAAAAAATTATTTAATCATTTCTACTTGCAGTACTGCTATGTGCTAAGCTTAACTGGAAGCTTTGGAATGGGCATAAATTGTATGTCCTACATTTCATCCTTGTCCTGGGCCTGCATTGCACTGGAAAAATGTCGCCACCTGTTCTTATACCAGTATTTGGTTCAAGACGCCAAATGTTTTCAGCCCATGGCTGAAGAAGGATGGAAAAGAGTCGGGATAAAATGCATACTGAGGGCAGTAAAGTGAGGGAGAGAGGGAAATCCAGGGGAAGAGGGTGTTGTCATGTTCCACTCTCTGTGTCTAATCTCTTTACAGCAAATTGGTAAGATTTTAAGTTTTACTTTTAACTGTTTTTGCTGTCTACCTTCCTTAGGTTTTTTTTTCCTCAACAGTTTTAAAAGGAAAAAAGTATTTTTCTTTCTCCTATACTGGGGCTACATTTTTTGATTGTAAAAATATTTGATGGCCTTTTGATGAATGTCTTCCACAGTGAATAAGAAAACTTAGTGGCTTAATTTAGGAAACATGTTAACAAGACACTATGTTTTTGAAATTGTAACAAAATCTACATAAGTGATATACAGGTACAAAGAATAAAAATAAAGGTAACTTTACCTTTCTTAAATACTTCCTGCCTTAAAGAGAGCATTTCCATGACTTTAGCTGGTGAAAGGGTTTAATATCTGCAGAGCTTTATAAAAATACATTTCAGCACATACTGGTATAATAGATGATCATGCAGTTGCAGTCAAGTCTTAACGTCTCTTTTTGTTTTTTATAATGTCTTCAGTCTGAGTGTGCAAAGTCAATTTGTAATATTTTGCAACCCTACAGTTTTTTTAAATAGATGCTGCTTGCTATGTTCTTCAAACCTTTTTGAGCCATAGGATCCAAGCCATAAGATTCTTTATGCATGTTGAATTCAGTCAGAAAAGAGCAAAGCTTTGCTTATTTAAATGGCAATTCAAGTGAGATGAGATGAAATCCTATGACATTAGGCAGAATAGAACCATGAAGGAGGATTGGAAATACACCTTTTCAATTGTGGCAATAAATGAAAGAATTGGTTACAGTTCATCTTTGGACAGACAGCCTTTTTTTTTTTTTTTTAATCACTTCCTCTAGACCCCCTCCTCCCTTTATGCAGCAGCCTACTGATAACTTTATAACTGTAGCTAGTAAATTAGAAGCTACAGTAATGACAAGGGCAGAAATTGCACTTGGAGTACAGATCTTTGTTCTCTGACAGTTTATAATGTCTGAAAAAACAGAACCCAAAAGCTCTGGTGATGGGTGCAGGCTTTATTTCAGACTGTAAATGGCTTGTGCTACTCTGATACTTGTTTTCAAATGTGTTTACTTACTGTAGTGTTGACTGCCTAACCAAATTCCAGAGAAGTTTTTACAACAAAATAGTCCTCCTCAGTCCTATTTGCTAGTAAGTAATATTTGCACTGTGATTGGCTGGCTCTAACCACCCCATTAACTGTTTTAATAATTAGTACTGCCAGCAGTAGTGGCGCACACTGCAACTTTTCTGCATAAAAAGCATAAATTGCGTACCTACCATCCATACAAATAGTTTTTCAAACTTATCATTGAGTGAGATTAATTTCCTATGCTGTGGCAAGTTTACAGAGAAATTGTGTTTCATAAATGGATATCCCTACTATGACTGTGAAAACATGTCAAGTGCCACTTTAGTGTCACAGACAGAAAGCACACACCTATGCAATATGGCTTACCCTATATTTATTTGTAAAAATCCAAGCATAGTTTAAAATATATGATGTCAATATTACTAGTCTTAAGTTTCTAAGAGGGTTCTTTATGATTATTCCAGGTAAGTGTATAAAAGAGATTAAGTGCTTTTCTTTCATCACTTGATTATTTTCTTTAAAATCAGCTATTACAGGATATTTTTTTACTTTATACATGTTGTTTTTTAATTAAAATATAATCACTAAGAACTGAAGTTTACTAATTTTGATTTTATAAGGTTTGTAGCATTACAGAATAAACTGGGATTTATAAACCAGCTGTGATTAACAATGTAAAGAATTACTGAACTTGAACCAGATTTTTAGGAAAATTGTTACTTCTTTTTCCCCTTTGTGGTCTCACCTAATTTGAATCCTTCAAGAAGAATTTTTCCATACTATTTTTTGAGATAGAAGATAATTGGGAGGTGGGGGGTAAGAATGCATGTATGATACTCCATAAATTCAACATTCTTTAAAAAATGGTTATAAACAAGATGCATCTTCGATAGTAATATACTAGAGCCTTGGATTGTGTGTTTAATACAGGACCTAACTATTTTGGTTACTCAGTCTTATGGTTCCTAGCTTACAAGTGTTAGATCTTAAGATTATTTCCATGAGAAATGTTGAATTTATGAAGAATGGATTTTTGAGGCTTTGAAAATGGTTAATTTCTCAAATAAAAATATCAGTGTCCAAACATCTAGCCTTTTTTATAGGAGTAGACACAGCAAGGTGGACAAAACAATCATAAAAGTATATGTTACACCATGATGGTCTGTTGCTGATCGATAAAAAACTTTTCTTGTGTCATTCTTAATTTATCACTACAGCACAAGTATTATCTCAGTGGATTATCTGAAGTAACATCTGAATGATGGGTTCATCTGTGTTTGCTCTTCAAGCTATTTTTTTTTCCTATCCCAAGTTGGCTTTGCATCTATCAGAGTAAATAACTTCTTCAGCTGCCTTAGTAGGAGTGCTATGAGGGTAACACATTTTTCTGCTTTTCATCTTGTATTTAGTTTCCTGTATTAAGTATTTTGATTTCGGATTGAATGAATGTAAATAGAAATTAAATGCAAATTTGAATGAACATAAAATAGAAGTGATTTTTTTATTATTCTAAGATAGGAAGAAATAACTATCAGGTGCACGAATGGTTTCAATAATTTTTTGCTTTAACATACCACATATGTTCAGGTTCTCATATTTAATAAACTGCTTATATATGTGAGGACTGACAGTTATAAAACTGTTTCTGCTGAGAATTTGAAGCTACTTAAATATATAACAAGTTTTAGTACTGATATATTAGATGTTACACACTTGTAATTTCCAAGTTATTTTCAGTAGTTGAATTGGTTGCTTAAAAAACTCATGTGAAAAATAACTTCACAGATAAACTAGGAAGACTTCCTTGTGCTGACAGTCAACAGTTTGTTCAGCCATACTTGTTGACTACATTTGGTTATTAGATGTGTATGTACTACATAATGTAGTGCATGAATGTTTTTAACTAATGTCTCAATATATCTAGTGTAAGATGGGTGTTTAGTGTAAGCCACTTAATTGAGGTAATTCTGTCATATTTGAATGAGTTATCTCTAGAAGTTCTCAAACAGACTTTACTTTTATATAACATAGTTTTGGCTCTTGATGCTGATAGAAAGTCTTTCAGAGGGTGTGATCTGGATTCACAGAATAAATGGGTTTTTGAATCCCTGTTCCCATTTTTGAGGTGAAGAAGTATAAGTAGAGAAATGCTTCCAGTTCATCGCTGTTGTTGGTGGATGACATAGCTCTCCTATTACATTCCCCCACACCTTCTTCATATGTGAACTGCTTTCTTGTTCATTAAGAACAAAAACCCAACTGTCTATTATGGGCCTTTTTTATTAAATCATATTAAGAAATAATACTATCCATATAGTCATAGGGTAAGAAGAGTAGGTATTGTAATAGGGCTTACCCATGTAGTAAGATGCTACTCTTGTATTGGTAATAGGAAGTCAGCACAACTATCTTTCACACTCAAATTCTTTTTTTTTTTTTTAAAGATTTTTTATTTATTTATTTGACAGAGAGATCACAAGTAGGCAGAGAGGCAGGCAGATAGAGAGAGGAGGAAGCAGGCTCCCTGCGGAGCAGAGAGCCCGATGCGGGACTCGATTCCAGGACCCTGAGATCATGACCTGAGCTGAAGGCAGAGGCTTAACCCACTGAGCCACCCAGGCACCCTCACACTCAGATTCTAATCCCAAACTGCCTTTCTCAATCTTCTCCTGCTGTAAACCTAATAACTCTTGGCTTCATCACAGTCAAGAAAGTGATTTAAGGCCAAGTAAGCTTGTTTCAATATTTGCAACTGTTCTCAAAGTAGGTAATAGAGTTAAATATATCATCACTGATTAGCAACAGTTGTATTTATAACTTGGCAATATTTATGTAGGAAAAATAATTATAGGTTTTCTAATATTCTTTTTTTCTTTTTAAAATTTATTTATTTATTTGACAGAGAGAGCCAGAGAGCACAAGTCAGGGTAAACAGTAAAGGGAGCAGAAGAAGCAGGCTCGATCCCAGGATTCTGGGATCATGACCTGAGCTGAAGGCATCCATTTAACCTACTGAGCCACCCAGGTGCCCAGCTTTCTAATACTCTTGTCAGTTTGGGTGGCTATATAGGCATGGAAGTGACTTAATCTGTAGCTGGTTGGTCACTGTTCTTATTTATCCATATGCTGGTTTAGACTTTGTCTTAATACTATAAATTTGTTTTCTACCTCCCAGCTTTTCCTTTCCACTATCTTTTCCTTGTGTGCAAACTGATTAATGCTAAGAGAGAAAATGGGCAGAAACTTCTACTCTAGATATAATCAGTCCTTCATAGTTTTTTTTTTTTTTTTAAGATTTTATTAATTTGACAGAGAGAGAGTGCACACAGCAGGGGGAGCAGCAGGGAGAGGGAGAAGCACGGAGCCCCGATGTGGGGCTCAATCCCAGCACTCTGGGATCATGACCTGAGCTGAAGGCAGATGCTTAACAACTGAGCCACCCAGGTGCCCCAGTCCTTCATACTTCTGTTAAAGATTTGATTCTGTCTTAAAGGTTTCGTGGGGAGAGAGAAACTGCCTCATTACCTTTTCTATCACCCTGTATAAGAAGTACCTAGAGGCAAACAAACTACACTAAGGCGTCTCCTGGAAGCCTCTTGAGTGTAAGCTTTAATCTCTCAAGAAACAACTCAAGTGTAAGATTCCCAAACTTTTTGGAGAAGGCTTTATAAGGGGAATCTTCTGTAGAATTTGAGTAGGTCTCATTTATCACACTATTCAAATCATCAGTGAAGCCAGCTGTTTGTAATCCATGTGATTATTTTAATAGTTACTTTAAGATAGTTCATGGCACTATACAAAAAGCAGTATCATGTACATTAAAGCTGATGGCAGATTGTATGTATGAGGTCCACAATGAATTTAAATCATCTGTTCTCATTTGATTGCTAAGCATATTAACAGCAATACAGTATTAAAATATATCATCCTCAGTAAATTAATCTTCACTTAGAAAATCTGATTGTGTACAGATAAAAAATAGCTTTTAGAACTTTCATTTAAAAATACAAACTTTATGAAAATTTTAAGAATTTTTAGAATGGGAACTACAAAAGTCAATGCTAAAGAAAATCCTACTTTCAGATAACCTGTATCTTAAAATATTATGAAAAATATTCTTTATTCTGAAAACAATGTCAGGAAAAGAATACCTGAGTTCCTCTAAAACCATTAGTTTTAGTAACCCAATTACCATTCTGATAACATTAATGAGAAAACATTCACAATTTAACACTGCAACCACCTGTCAAATAAGGACAGAATAAATCTTCCATATGCATTAGGCTGAACATTAGTTATATACTTCTTAAAACATAAGGTTCTCTCTTTTAATCTTTTGATAAATTTGACTGCACACTTAAATCTTACTATAATAATCTAAAACCATATGAAGCCATTTTCCTTAACTTCTAGTCCTGAAAACCCATTCTAATGTCTTTATCAATAGTCAGTGTAACCAAACGAAATTAGTGTTTTGTGGCCTTTATAGTTTATACAACTTAATATATCTGAAGGTGGAATGAAGTGGCTCCATCTTTCCATTTGTTTATATGGTCTGAGATCACAGTTCGGCACAGTGGACACGTTTTCTCTCTGTTAAACCATAAGGTAATGCATTCTTCACAAAATATATGCTGTAAGGGAATTAAAAATTAGACTTTATTCTTGATAACATTTTAATTTAAAATCATCACATTGCAGAGAATCATACTCTATAGCTGGAAAGAATTTCGGAGAGCACCAGTCCCTTCATTTTACAAATAAGAAAACAAAATACATTCAAAAACACAAAGCAGTGTCAGTAGTAGAGCCAATAGTATTCTTCTGACTATTCATTTAATGACCTTTAATAAAATATATGCTATCCCTAGATGATAACTTTAAGTATAATGACTTCACAGCTTAATAAAGTCTTTGAGAGTAACTGCCATAAAGTGTAAGAAAGGGCCTTACATACATTCCTCTGCATACAAATCATTAGAATAAGGGATAAGATTTAGCTAATCCACCAAATCTCTGACTACAGGTAAGAAATTACGAGTATGTGGCCTGAAGGCTACTTTAGGCTAAACAACTGTAGATTTTTTCCTTTCAACTAAATAAATATCACCTGTGACTCAGAGAAGGTACTGTATTTGGTATGCTTAAAAAATATACTTACCTGACAGATCAGCAGAATTGGTTTTTGAAATTCAGCTTGACATATTGAACAAATGTCATCCACATCTGAACACTGTCTCTTGCTGGCAGCCACTCCGTAACTCTATGAAGAAAAAAGTTCTGTTCATCTACAGATCTTTTTCTTTCCTGTTACTCAAATACATAGGTGATGCTGTATTTCTCAAATCTCCCTGGAACTAGGCATTTGAAGACTCTCCTGAAGGACACAAACATTTCAAAACTGAACTGTGTACGCAGAACCATGTCTGGATGGACTACATGCATCCAGGTGAACTCATTAGATACATAATAGGATCTTGGAAGACTCTTAAGATGTATTAATAATAATAATGATGAAAATGCTATAAATCCAACTGGGTTAAGAGATTAAGCAATCT
Source organism: Martes martes (assembly GCF_963455335.1). Lineage (NCBI taxonomy): Eukaryota > Metazoa > Chordata > Mammalia > Carnivora > Mustelidae > Martes > Martes martes. Next base: position 31,396,769 of record NC_137904.1, on the reverse strand, counting down.
GAAATATAACTATTATAAAATCAATATTCATGTATTATGTGTATTACCAAATAGTCCACTTATTATCTATGGCATTGGTTCAAAACAGTCCATTCAAAGCTTGGCAGGCTGAGTGTAACTCATGTAGAGATAGCTTTCAACATAGATTTCTGTGCTCCACACTGGAGACTGACTCACTAGGTCCAGACATACTGGGATGTGACCCAGGAATCTAACTTTTGTAAGTTCTCTAAGTGAACTGAAAATGAAGAAGGTCTGGGGACCACTGAACAGTGTCCTTTTACTAAATCTAAAAATAATTTGACTGTCATCCTTAATTATCACTAAAGTCAGAGAAGACTTAGTACTAGGAAAAAATAAAATTTTACAAAAGGACTGGAATTGCAAAATGTTGCAGGACAGAGTTATACTGTCAAAACAGACTGAATGATAACACTATTCTTTGAATTTCCTTTTCTCCTAAAGTCCTTAACGTTTTTGATCTCTTTAAAACCTTAATAACTTCCTCACCAAATTGAGTAGAATATAGTCATTAACTAGACAGGACAAAATGTTGCCAATAAGGTCACCTTTTTATAGAAATAATGAGGAAAAAGTGGCTGAAGAGAGGTAAGAATAACCAAGTTCAGTCATGGTAATGAGAGCAAAGCATGACCTGACTCAACCTGAGGCTATGGTCTAAACTTATGTCACTAAATACTGTGAATTAATTAAATCAAACAAAGACTCAAAGAATAAAAATATTTAAAAATAAGATTTTTTTTTAGTCTGGTGATATTAAAGATTCCAGAAACAAACTGGAACACTGATGAATGATCCTGATGCCGATTTCCCTTCATTAAAATGTCATTTAGCAGAGTGCACTGCAGATACATAAGCATAAGCTGACAAACTTTTACAATAGTACTCCTGGGGTGCCTGGGTGTCAGTCAGTTAATCATCAGACTTAGTTTTGGGTCAGATTGTGATCTCAGGGCCGTAAAGATTGGGCCTGCCTTGGGGGGGCTTGAGCACAGTCTGCTTGAGAGTTTCTCTCTCTCTCCCTCTACCCCTGCACCTCCCACTTCCTCTTTCTCTCTCAAATAAATAAATAAACCTTAAAAAAAAAAAAAAAAGCACTCCTGTCTGGCATTTTGCAGACTCCCTTTAGGTGAAGACTTATTTTGATGGTGATTGCCATTTCCCTGGCAAAGTTAAGGATTATGTATATGCATGTATTCATGAGAGACTCAAGAGTAAATCAAAGAGTATCAAAGACTGTGATTTCTCTTTATGCCTCACAGAGTGACTATCTCAAAAGTATTTCAGCACAAGCCTTACTAAATTATAGTAAAATGGTTGATACTCACATAATCAATTCAATAAACTTCATCTAAGCAGAACTCTCAATTTTAATGTACCTATCTGAAGAATGAAGTCTGAGTAGGATGCAGCAAAACTTATTAGTAGCTCTAGGGGCACGTAGCTGGCTCAGCTGGTAGAGTATGTGACTCTTCATCTTGAGCTTGTGAGTTCAAGCCCCACACTGGGCATAGAGCTTGCTTTAAAAAAATAAAAGATTACTAGCTCTGTCTAGCCAAAGATTGTCCATATCTGAGTACTGATAACCTTTGAGACTACTAAATAGCAAATGAGCCTTTCTCTGCAATGTGTAACATCAGTGGAATCACATAATAATCAAGTTTATAACTGACACTAGAGTTTCAATATATTGTTAAATTCCACATTATGAACTTATTAGTATATATAGAATTGACTTGGTGGGGAAATTTTTCCAGTAAGAAGATTTAAAGGAGATTTTTGGTAATGAGCTTTTCTTGTATACACAATAAATTATAATGAGTGCATTTTTTTAAAAAGATTTTACTTATTTATTTGACAGAGATCACAAGTAGGCAGAGAGCCAGGCAGAGAGAGAGGAAGGGAAGCAGATTCCCCGCTGAGCAGAGAGCCAGACGTGGGGCTCGATCCCAGGGCCCTGGGATCATGACCTGAGCCGAAGGCAGAGGCTTTAACCCATTGAGCCACCCAGGCACCCCCTAATGAGAGCATTTTTACAGGAGCTAAAGAGTTAATGGAAGTACACAAAGCCACCATTTGTGAAAAAAAAATTTTTTTTTAATTTAAAAATAAATTATTAAAATTTATTTAAAATTTTTTAAAAGATTTATGTATTTATATATTTTTAGAGAGCATGTGTGAGCAGGGGGTGCTGAAGGAGGAGGGACCAGGGGAGAGGGAGAGAATCTCAAGCAGACCCTCTGCTGAGTAGAGAGCCAAACTCAGGGCTTGATTTCATGACCTGGCTGAAACCAAGAGTCGGATGCTCAACCGACTGAGCCACCCAGGCACCCCATGTGAATTTTCAAAAAAAGGAACTGTAAAAGTTCATGACAAGATTCTTAAGGGAATGTATATATACCCTTATGTCAAGTGATCTGAAGTGGCACATTCAAAAATATAAGCATCACATCAACTATCAGGTGGTTGTCAACATTCAAGTCAAGAAACTTATCACAGAAATAAAACTGAAATTATTATCATATCCCTATGTGCCAAAGTACTAAAAAAGCACATAATTATGAAATCCACACATTTTTTAAGAAGCAAGCTCTATGCCCAATGTCAGACTTGAATTCACTACCCAAAATCAAGAATCACATGCTCTACTGACTGAGCCAACCAGGTGCCCTATGAAATCCATACTTGTAACATTTATGAACTAAAACATTTTTATAATGAAGAAAGGTAGAAAAGGTGTTTTTTTCTTTAACTGATAAAAAGTACTTACTGGTCGTTTAAAAAATATTCGCAAAACCCGTCGGAAAGTTCTCAGATGTCCAAAAACGTCCAAAAGCTGAAAAAGGAAATAAGAGAAAATTCTTGAATTCAAAGAGCCCTGTCTGTTAAACCCAAAGATCAAAGCTAAATTCCCATAATATCAAATACTGATATTAATGTAATGCTCATTGCATATTCATTTCATTCTAAATATATTTAAAATTCAGTTATGTAATATCTTATCAATTTATAGGTTTAAGCCAACTTTTTTTTTTTTTCCCAAGACTTTGGGAGGGAGGGAGAGAGAGAGAAAGAGTAGGTGGGAGGAGCAGAGGGAGAGAGAGAAGCAGACCCTTGGCTGAGCAGGGAGCCCGATGCAGGGCTTGATCCCAGGACCCAGTGATCACGACCTAAGCCAAAGGCAGTCGCTTAACCAAATAAGCCACCCAGGCACCCCCGTACTTAAGATTTTTTGAAGTTTCATATTAATTTGAGGGCAACAGGACAGTATACCAGTTCAAGAATTTTGTGTATGGACAGATACTACTTTCGGGGATGGGTATGTTCTACTCTACCCATGCTATGTGGAGGTCCACTCCCCAATTAAATCTGAGAACTACTGGATTAAGATAAAGATAAATATTTCCATTTTTTAAAAGTAGATACAGAACCTGCCATTACTTCAAACTAGTGATATAAGCTATAAAACAGTTAAAGACAAAAGCAATAGTATGTAAAATCTGTAATCATCACATGAATCATTATACAATGAGAAGATTTATAACATTACCTACTTTTATTTATTTCTTTAAGATTTTATTTATTTATTTGGTCGGGGGGAGAGAGCACAAGCAGGGGAAGGAGCAGAGGGAGAGGGAGAAGCAGACTCTTCTGCTGAGCAGGGAGCCTGATGTGGGGCTTGATCCCAGGACCCTGGGATCATGACCTGACCACCCAGGTGCCCCATGTTACCTACTTTTAGTATGAGGTAGAGTAAAGCCAGCAATATCCCAAGACTCCGTCTGGTTACATTACCAAACTCCCCATAGCTTATAAGGTAACGAAACCAAACTGGTATGGGAACAAAAGTTCGGTAATACTGACATGATTCTTCTAAAAGCATGTACCAGTAACCCTAAAAAGGAAGGAAAAAAAACCCAGCTACACAAGCTACTTATATACATAGCATAAATATTTCATACTGGACTGAAATAATCACAAGTATTTGACACAATATAAAATTAATCTTCATAATGATAATGGTTATGATTGGCAACCTCATTCTCATTATTGAGCGATTTGTTTCCAAAGAATGACACAGTGAAAATTTTTTATGTATGCTATTAAGTAAAATTTACATTTTTGCTGATTACAAAAATTTATATTTAAGTTTTTAATGAATATGAGAAAAACACTGAATATAGTCAGTTATCAGTTATTAATTGATAAAGCCCTAGAGGAGAACAGAAGTACAAATCTAAATTTTGTTTTTCTATGTGTGATGTGGAGACTGATTTTTAGATTATTCTGAAGCAAATATAATTCTGATTTTATTGGACTAGATTAATATTTGGGTTCAAGTCTTTGAGCAAATGGTTGCCAGTCTGAAGTAATACAGATAATTTAAATTAGGTTATTTAGGAAACTGAAAAGTTATTAAAGAGTCATTTCAACAAAGACTAAATAGCATTGGTGTGGTTTGCTAACATTTTTTCAATAAGCCATGTTAGTTTCTTACCTTGGATTTAAAAGGCATGATGAAAGAAGGCATCAGCAAAATAAGGCATTTTAAGCCCATGAAGAGGAATTTCAGAATGAAGTCTGTAATTCCAACAATCCAAAGTACTTCCCAGAAGCTTGAATTGTCCAAGGTAGGATTTAAGAAAATTAAGCTACCAAGAGAAAAACATCAAAACTTAACCAAAGCAACATACAAAGGTCAAGTTTTGATAGGGGTTTTAAATTTGCTACCAAATATTTTACTTTAATTTGATGTGTAAAAAATGTGAGTTTGGCAAGATGTCAGAGTTCATGTAAATAGAGCAGAAAATCATTTTGCTTATTTTAAAGAGACTTTTCAGGTGTTTAAATTTCAAATGTTTCCTCCATAGAATAAAGAAAAACAGTCTTCCTAGCATGTTGGAAAGCTAGCTTGTAATCTAAAAAATTCATAAACACTAGATATCTGCTATTGTCTTCTCAGCCAATCCCAATCAAGGTTCATTCTGTCCTTTCCACTGAATTGCTTTTGCCAAGATCACCAATTCCTTCTGTCTTGCTAAACTCAAAGGCCACTTCTCATTTTCCACCTTCCCTCTCTGAATTATTTCTTCCTAGACTTCTAACATCACACTCTTCTAGTTCTCATTATGTGATGGATGGTTCCTTAAATCTCCTTTACTCCTCCTCCTCTAAATATAGGGATGTGCAGTCCTCCCCCCTCTCCTGTCTACATTTTCTGTCCCTCATTAGTCTTGGAGAGTTCCATAGTTTTTAGATATCAACCACATGCTGGATACCACCAAAATTTATAGCCCTAACCTTGACTCTAAGCTCATGACATATAGCTATAATCTCTTTAACAGTTCTATATGATCTCACCAACTTAACATGTCCAAAGCAAAATCAGTTCCTTCCCCAGTCTTTCCCAGCCCATAAATGGCATCACCATCCAGCCAGTTGCTAAGACTAAATCCTAGGTGTCATCTTTGATTGTTACCCCCTACCTACCTACCCAATGCAATCTGAGTGGTATTGGTTCCCCCTAGAAACTATATCCTAGATTGTAACATCTCTCCAGCTCTACTGAAGCCAAAACTTCTAATTACCCGATTAGAGCCAAAAATTCAAAACACTTCCATCTGACATGGAAATTTAACTACTGTCCTTTACTAAGTCTTCGCCTTGTTTCTAGAAACAGATAACATGTTCTCACCACACACACATAACTAAAGTAGGTGATGGATGTTAATTAGCTTGATTGTGTAATCATTTCATAATGTATACATATCAAAACATCATGTTGTATTATCTCAAATATATAAAATATTTGTCAAAACTAAATAAAAATTTAAAAAGACCACCAGAAACAACTGAATGGTATTCAAAACTATTGATTATATAAGTAATTTAAGTATCAAAAATTAAATAGAACCTGCTATAAGCCAAGGCACTGATATATAAATCTGAATGAGTCACAGGTAAAAACTGAACTCTAACAATAATTATATAAGCCAAGGCACTGATATATAAATCTGAATGAGTCACAGGTAAAAATTAAACTCTAGCAATAATTATATACAAGTTAAGATATATGCAAAGTGCTATGGAATAAATGATTACATTAAAAAATGTGATTGTGTATTTGGACCTCAAATTACCTGTAATAAAGTGACTGAGAATGAAAGGTGTAATATAAAAGAACAGAAGATCCTGCTAAGAATACCAGTAACCAAGCACACTGAATCTTTGAGCACCTTTCCTGAAAAATAAACAATTTTATAATTTGTTACTATGAATTATGCCAGAATTATGTCATTAAACTATTTTAATTAATGACTATTTTTATTAACTTAGAACATTTTAATAGATTAATCTTAATAAAAATATTGTTAAATTGTACATCAGCACACTCTTATCTTTAGTGAACAAAACAGAACTCATACATTTTTAAAATACAAGTTTCTTCACTGTATTAAAACATTACCCACATTACCCAGGTTTCAAAGAAACCCAAACTTCTACAAGCTAACATAAAGGACCCGTCCAAGTACAAACTTTATTTCTGCAAAGGAATTTTTGCCTCCCTGACAAAACAGAACTTTAAAAATGCATTTATCAGGATTTTTAAGTATAATTTTCAAAGAATTCAGTAAGATTTTAACAAGGTGAATTGTTATTAGTATCACTTAGATTTTTTAAAAAAAGATTTTATGTATTTGACAGAGAGAGAGAGCACAAGCAGGGGAAGGAGCAGAGGGAGAGGGAGAAGCAGGCTCCCTGCTTCTACAGGATCATGACAGGAGCCAAAGGCAGGCAGACACTTAACTGACTGAGCCACCCAGGCACCCCTTACTGAAATTTTTTTAAGAAAAGATTTTATTTATTTATTTGAGAGAGAGAGCATGGGGTGCAGGGAGGGGGAGCAGAAAGGGACAAGCAGCAGCCTGCCCACTGAGCTCAGAGCCTGACAGAGGCTTGGTCTCACAAAGACCTGAGCCGAAATCAAGAGTAGGATGCTTAACCAATTGAGCCATCCAGGTGCCCCTTAAAATTGTTTTAATTACTAGTTTAATTAAAAGTTTTAGGGGCACCTGGGTGGCTCAGTCAGTTGAGTGTCTGCCTTTGGCTCAGGTCCTGATCCTGGAGTCCTGGGATGGAGCCCCGTATTGGGCTCTCTGCTCAGTGGGAAGCCTGTTTCTCCCTCTCCCACTCCCCCTGCTTGTGTTCCCTCTCTCGCTGTCTCTCTCTCTCTGTCAAATAAATAAAATCTATAAAAGTTTTACCTATTTTAAACCCTGAATTACATTTTTATGGTTTGATAGGTTCTAACTACAAACATCCAGGTCAGAATGCATGATCCTTTACAGAGATACAGCCCTTCAAAGTTGCTTGAAGGTGAAATTTTATAAACTAATCCTATTTTCCCCAATAATTTATATGACTAATAATTTGTCATTTGTGTTATGGAAAAACTATTTGGGTTTAATTTTCATTAAATAAGAGAGACCTAAACAGTTTAATACCCATTTGATGTATATTTTATTTAACTATTTTAAAATTTTATAGGGCAACAGCTAAAGTTTTTAATGATATTATATAGTTTGGTCAAATTACTCAAAATATGAGGACACTTGACAAATCAGATCAAATAGTGAATTCTGAATCTTTTAATCTTATTTTTTCTATCAGGGACTCAACATACAAAGAAAATAACGTGAAACAGTTTAGTGTTAGGACAGATCATTTAGATAACAAAATTTAATGTATCATGGATGCTATAACATGTCTATTTAAATTTTCAAGAAAGCTATCTTAATTCCTATTTCTCTCAAAAGCGAGTATATAATTAATTCTACAGAGAGAAACATTTAATGGTTTTTTCAGTTATTTGTTATACTTACTCTTAGAAAAACCTGATTTACAATGCTTTTGTTTGCATACATAAAAGTTGTAAGCAGCCCAATTCCAAGAGAAATTCCTGTTAGGAAATAAGTTCCAGTTAATTGAACAGAAAAAAAAAAAATCCAAGAGCTAACACAATGACATGAATTTAAAGGAAACATATATAATTTTAAAACATATATAATTTTAAAAATTATAAAACATATATAATTTTAAATGTAACAAAGTACAAAGCTTCAAGTAGATTACCAATAAAGAAATAAAATTAACTGACAATGAAACAATTCAATGTTTTATTATACTCTACCTGTTATATGCTGCATAACAAGTTTGACACCCAGAATCAAAATATATGGAAGACTTTTGTGTAACCACTTGAAGAGATAGCGGAATTCTGAGAAGGAGCTACTACCATGATCTCCAGCCTCTGTGGCAGTATCATCAGGCTGCCTTGCTTCATTGTGGGAATGACTCCGTGAGCGGCTATGTATACATCCATGAGTACAGCTATGGACACCTGACCTTATATTTCTGGAGGTTGGATTTTCAGCATATTCTTTAGGTATGGAGTTTATCTGGATATGAACATCTCCAGAATGAAGACAAGAACCTTCTCCTGTCAATTTTGTATGGATACATTGGGAGACTGAGGCATCCTCATTGCCTGCAGCTCCTGGAGGGCTGTGCAGTTGGCTACAGTTGGCTTGCATGACCCTTGAATACTTTTTCTGTGATCCAGATTTCTTTGTTTCAGGGCTCTATCTCCTAAAAATCAAAGAGCAGAAAATATTCTAAGTGAACAGTTAAATACAGACAAATACTGCTCATAGGAATCCTTTATTCTAGAGGCCAACAGTCATAGTTGATGAATTATCTTCAGGTTATCTATCACTTATTTTTTTTTTAATTTTATTTATTTGACAGAGAGAAATCAGAGCTAGGCAGAGAGGCAGACAGAGAGGGAAGCAGGCTCCTGCTGAGCAGAGAGCCCTATGCGGGGCTCAATCCCAGGACCCTGAGATCATGACCCGAGCCGAAGGCAGAGGCTTAAACCACTGAGCCACCCAGGCGCCCCTATCTATCACTTATTACTAGACTCATCCCCCTTCCCTTAATGCAAAGGCTGTACCCAAACTATTTTTTAGGGAACATCTGGTACAAAAAAAAAAATTAGTTTCAGGTGCCGCCTTCTCTAATGACAGAAGGAAAGCGCAAAATAGTCAAAGTATGAGTGCCCAGCAGATGTTAATAATGTGTGAATACTCATTCATACTTGAATACATCAGTACATTTACTCAGCCCGAATGGAGCAGTTTCATCTCTGATGGAGATTCTACATTCCATAAAAATCAGACTGTATTTTTTAATGCTTAGAAAGGCTAGGAAGAAAAAAAAATTAAATTTTAATGCCTTTTAAAGTATCATGGAAAACTGATAAACACATTTCACTTAAGTGACCGACAAATTTCGTTTTATGCTGAAATAGCTTTCCCAAGGCTTAAAAGCTGTCTAATAACTACTTCCAAGAGTATTACCGTCCCCCATAAAAGACAGCGACCCAAATACCTTTAAAATAGGGAGACTTGGGGAGTCGCCATGTAATTGCTAGGTAACTCTTTAGTCTGAGTAAGGATAGTTAATATAGTCTGCCCATAAAAAATGTCATCATCTTTGGGGACGTGGGGGTTGGGGGTGGGAAGAACAAAAGACACTGGCAGGGAAGGATCCCTAAATGACCAGTGTGGGCAAAAGATGCTAGAGTCAGAATCCCAGCGGACAGAACGCAGAGCCTTATCCCAGACTGCCAGTAGGAGGAAGCTAGGGTTAACGTCAGGGTATGTTCTGTCATTCTATTTCATGCCTAAGTTTGAATTTTTTTTTTTTTTCAGTTACTGTACGGCGGTGTGGTTTTTAATGCCTTCAAAGGCTTTCACCGATGCTCCAACGCCACAGGTGCTATTTATTCCCTCAAACCTCCAAAGACCAACGTTGGACGAGACAGTTTCTGTATCTTTTTCCATGAATAAAAACGTAGAACCTTCCCACTTTTCCTCCAAACACATGCAAGAAAGGGGACGAAAAATTTAAAAGCAAACGCACGCAACTCTTCCGGAATCCCCAGGGCTCAGTTTTCCACCCACGTTCGAGCTTCGAGTGCCCCATTTATTTCCCACCTCCAACCCCGCCACCACCCCCCCCCGCCCTATTCGCCGCGGTCCCCGGCCTCCGCCCGCTTCTCCCAGGCCTGACCTCTCATGACGAAGAGTGAACGGAGGCCTCGGCAGCGAGCGCAGCAACAGCGGAAGACCCCGCCTCGAGGCCTTCAATCGAGGCCATCACCTTCAGACCCCATTACCGGCAACTCCGGCCCAGCTCGGTGGCGGCGGCGGCGCGCGCGCTCCCCGGACGTCCTCACGCGCGCGTGCGCTGCCCGCCGCGTGCCCGCCCCCGCGCAACCCGCCGAGGGACAGGAGGCGCCTGGGAACCCGGTAGCCGTGAGGCCGCGTGGGGGTGGTAGCTGTGGCTAGTAGTGGGCTGCGCCTGAAGACCGCCCGTATAGGCGTCTGCATTAAACCATAAGCCGCTGTCTCTGTGTGCATATATACGTGTAATCCGCCACAAGCCTCAGAGATCTGGACATTTTGAGTTAAAAATGTTTCGGTTCTGGTAGCCTGCCCTCGGTGGAGAGGCCTGATGTTGGGGGTTGTCTGAGGCCGGCCCCGGCTCATCCCGCAGGATCCTGGGCACCTGCCCTGTGGAGGCTGCTTATCACCCTGGTCTCAGTTCAAGCCCGTCTCCTGGGACCCGACTTAGAGATGCCACGTCAGCTAGGGGCTCGGCCCGTCTCTGAAAGAGCGGGGCGGAGCGAGAGCGTTCGGGTGTTCGCGTTTGCGTTTCTCGAGCTTAACCCCTGACCGAGTTGTGGCTGGGTGGTGAAGTTTTAACTGAAATGAAAAGGCTTTTCGTTATGATGCTAAAGTTGGCGCCGTGTGAGCTAGACCCTGCCAAAACTTGAGGGAGGAGAAGCTAAGAGAAGTCGGAGGGAGATTTGGTGGCAGAGGAAGTAGATGTTAAATTAAAAAAACCCTGTCTTGTATGGAATATAGGGAACTGTGCTGTCTTCTTTATAAGTCCTAAAATGATAAGCTTATTAAGAAAAATCTTAAAAGAAACATCCCCGCCTGTTGATTCCTGGTGAAAATGTATTTTAAACGGTACTAAATGTATTCCATGAATCTTCCGCCATCCCGCACGATTACCAAAAGCCTTTCCATTCTGAACTGCAAGCCTTTTACCTTTAATTTATAGAAATTGACGTCAAGTAAATAACTCTTAATAGTCTTCCTACAGTACTGAATTAAATATTCCATGCCCTGTGGGGCTGAACTTACTTGGTAAGGGGTTTTCTTTTTTCATTAGAGACAATAAATTTTCATATATATGCTATGAGTTGACTATGTAGTGGAATGAGTGGTACTTTGTCTTTATATTGGTCACTACCTGACTTAGAACCATTCACAATTTTGCCCAAATTAGTTTAGTCGTGTGTACTTTCTGAGGCTTCTTAATCATGAAGTTGTTTGCACTTTATTTTCTCCTGTATCAGAGTACAACTGAGCACACCGTTTATCCTTGGTTAACCACTTTGAGGCTGTACTTAAGTCAGATTCGTTCTATCACCTAACCCTTTCCCTTGCTTAGAGAGGAACTCTCCACCCCCCACCCCCATCCACTCCCTAATTGTATTAGATCTGCTTCACACTGTTAAGATACTGGGCTTTTTATTTATTTTTCTAATATTAATAGGTCTCCATGAGCTTGATTAACATAATTTCTTGCTGACAGATTCAGTTTCTGGGTCAGTAAGGCTGTCTTAGTCCATTTGGGCTGCAAAGTTATTGACTAGGTAGCTCATCAACAAATTTATTTCTCACAGCTCAGGAGCTGAAGAAGTTTACCATCAAAGTGCTGGCAGATTTGGTGTCTGGTGAGTACCTCTTTCCTTGAATACATTTCGTATTCTTGCTATGTCCTTCTATGGTAGAAGGGTGGAGGAAGCTCTTTGGAATCTCATTCATAAGGGCTGTGCCCTCATGACCTAATTGCCTAATGACCTAATCACCTCCACCTCCTAATACCATCACATTGGACTTTAGGATTTAGTGTATGAATTTTGTAGGGGACACAAATATTAGGACCATAGCAAAGGCCAGGCTCTGGACTGTAATGAGGTTTTGTTTTATTTTGTTTTATTTTTTTATAAACATATAATGTATTTTTATCCCCAGGGGTACAGGTCTGTGAATCGCCAGGTTTACACACTTCACAGCACTCACCATAGCACATACGCTCCCCAATGTCCATAACCCAACCCCACCCCCCTCTCCCCACCCCCTCCCCCCAGCAACCCTCAGTTTGTTTTGTGAGATTAAGAGCCAGTTATGGTTTGTCTCCCTCCCGATCCCATCTTGTTTCATTTATTCTTTTCCTACCCCCCAAACCTTCCATGTTGCATCTCCACTCCCTCATCTCAGGGAGATCATATGACAGTTGTCTTTCTCCGATTGACTTATTTCACTAAGCATGATACCCTCTAGTTCCATCCACTAGTCATCGCAAATGGCAAGATTTCATTTCTTTTGATGGCTGCATAGTATTCCATTGTGTATATATACCACATCTTCTTTATCCATTCATCTGTTGATGGACATCTAGGTTCTTTCCATGGTTTGGCTATTGTAGACATTGCTGCTATAAACATTCAGGTGCACGTGCCCCTTCGGATCACTTGTAGTGAGTTTTTGAAGGAGACTTTTTTTTTTTAAAAATAAGCACTTTTTTTTTTTAAAGACCTTATTTATTTATTTGACAGACAGAGACCACAAGTAGGCAGAGAGGCAGACAGAGAGAGGGGAAGGGGAGCAGGCTCCCTGCTGAGCAGAGTGCCCGATGTGGGGCTCGATCCCAGGACCCCGGGATCATGACCTGAGCCAAAGGCAGAGGCCCCAACCCACTGAGCCACCCAGGCGCCCCAGGAGACATATTTTTGTATATATCCTTTCATTCCACCTACAACACGGATTTTTTTTTTTTTAAGATTTTATTTATTTATTTGACAGACACAGCGAGAGAGGGAACACAAGCAGGGGGAGTAGGAGAGAGAGAAGCAAGCTTCCTGCTGAGCAGGGAGCCCAGTGCGGGGCTGGATCCCAGGATCCTGGGATCATGACCTGAGTCAAAGGCAAACGCTTAACTGAGCCACCCGGGTGCCCCTACAATGTGAATATTTTTATTTTAAACTTTAAAAGGTATGGTGATTTAAGGAAACGGAAGAGAGTCAGTCTCATGTAATCTAGCTATAGTTATAATGGGGCATCAGTCTTTTAGTACATTGATCATTTTAATACATTAGGTACATTTAAGTTTTATTACGTTGGTATATCTCACTGTAATGTTTAAATTCTTATTTTAACACATTCATAACACATTGCAGGTATATTAGTACATATTCAAAATTTGCTAGTATACTTAGAACTGCACTCCACTCAAACAACTTGACGAAAAGTAACATTTGAAGAAGAGTACTGAGGTGATGACAAGATTTGACAGTGACAGACTTATCTGATACATTTTCTTTCCACTGGCAACTAGAATGTAGAAATAGGTTTTTTTTTTTTTTAAGATTTTATCTATTTATTTGACAGACAGAGATCACAAGCAGGCAGAGAGAGAGGAGAAAGCAGGCTCCCCACCGAGCAGAGAGCCCAATGTGGGGCTCGATCCCAGGACCCTGAGATCATGACCTGAGCCGAAGGCAGAGGCTTAACCCACTGAGCCACCCAGGCGCCCCTAGAAATAGGTATTTTAATTGATTAATTCAAACAGCATTTGCTGAGTACTAAATGTCAAGAATTGTACTAGATGTTGAAGAGGTAGACATTAAAAAAAACACAGTCCTCCCACAGTGACATAAGTGGCTAGACAAGTCTCCAAACAAATAATTGTAGTGTACTGGAATAAACACTATAATTGAAGATTGTATGAGATGCAATGGAAGCAAGAACAGGAGCATTTAACTTTGTCAGAAAGGAACTGCTTCATTAAATTTATGGTATTTGAGATGAATCTTGAAGAATATGTCAAAATTTGCCAGGACACCAGCAGTAAATGGATGGACATTTCAGATAAAAATAACATTAGGTGGAAAGGCATGGTATTGAACATATCGGCCCTTTGAAGGAATTTTTTTGTTTGTTTCTGAAAGAGTAGGATGCATATGAGGGAATAGTAAGAATAAGTATGGGCTAAAAAATGAAAGATTTTGTGGGTGTCATCTAGGGATTTATTTATTCCATAGTTTATTCTAATGGCCAAAGGAAAACTCTTTAGTTTTAAGCAGCAGAGTTTTGTGACAAGATTTGCATTTTCCAGAAAATTCACGTGCTGATAGCTTATAGTAATACAAGCTCAGTTAGGAGAGTATTACAATAGAGATGAGAAGATTTTGAACTCCTCAGTAATTGGGATTCATGAGATTGGAAGAGATAAATAAATAGGATGAAGTCTGATAATTGTTGCAGTTATGCCCTTCTTCTCAAGCCATTTGGTCATACCCTTGGGTAATCCCCTCCCAGACTGACTAACTCATGTGGCTTGCTTTGGCCATTGAGATGATAGCAGTTATAATTCAGTGGAGACTTGGAAAATGTTTGCATGTTGTGACTTGCCCTTTTACAGCCGATAACCCTTTGGCCACCATATAATCAAATCAGGCTTTGCCTCCTCTAGGAGGCACTTGGAGAGAGGCACCAAGTGTCCCAACCATCTCAGCCTTCCCAGTTGAGGCCTCAGACATATGTGTGAGGTCATCCTAGACCCTCCAGCCCCAACTAAATGGTTCAGATCAGAAGAATCAGCTAGTCAACCCACAGAACCACAGGAAATAATAAATATTTCCTTTTAAACCTTCAGATTTGGAGCAGTTTGTTTCATAACAAAAGTTAACTGATTTCCTAAGTGACCCAAGTAGATTTGGAGTCAGAAGAAGTCTAAGATGAATCTCTCTTTTGTAACTTCGGTGGATGGATAAATCAGTTTTGAAAAGCTATGAATATTAGAACAAGTAAATTGGTGGTATTACCAAAGATAATGGGAAATACATACACATATATACACATACATATAAACATATATATGTATGTGTATATATGTAAATATATATATGTGTGTGTATATATGTATGTGTATATATATTTATAATGTTTTTTATAATATCTTTTTTCTTTTTTTTAAGGATTTTATTTATTTATTTATTTATTTGACAGACAGAGATCAAAATCAAAAGTAGGCTGAGAGGCAGGCAGAGAGAGAGGAGGAAGCAGGCTCCCTGCTGAGCAGAGAGCCTGATGCGGGGCTCTATCCCAGGACCCTGGGATCATGACCTGAGATGAAGGCAGAGGCTTTAACCCACTGAGCCACCCAGGCACCCCTATATATATAGATATATAATATTTTTAAGTAGTTTCTACACCCAGCATGGGACTTGAACTTACAACCCCAAGATCAAGGGTTGCATGTACCGGTGACTGACTGAGCCAGCCAGGTGCCCTGGAAATATGTATTTTTAAAGACCAATTTTGGAGGGATAATAAATTCAGTTGTGGAAATAGTCTTAGGAGTTGAGTTCTTGGGACATACAAGTGAAGATATCCAGTTGGCAGTTTCATATAAAGATCTGGAGATCATAAATTGTGGCTTTGAATGACATTGCCAATTTCTCATTAGTTTGGGGGATTTTTGTAAATTCTTTCATACTTTGTATTTAGTGTTGTCTGTCAAGAGAGACAGCCTCTTCCTTTCCAATCTCTATGTCATTTATTTTTTATTGTGTTGGTTTGAACTGTTGTTCAAATGTGTCGAATAGGAATGGTGAAAGTAGGTGTCCTTGATTTGTTCCTGTTTTAGGGAAAAAAACATTCAGTCTTTTACTATTATGTGTTACCTATAGTTTTTCTTTTGTAGATGTCATTTTTCAGGTTAGGTAAGTTCCTTTCTAAGATTAGATCTTAGTAGATCTTAATTCTGTCGAATGCTTTTCCTGCCTTTTTGGAGAAATCATACAGTTTTTCTTCTTTAGTCTATTAATATGGTGAATTATGTCAGTTAGGGTTTTTTTTTTTTTAAGATTTTATTTATTTATTTGACAGGCAGAGATCACAAATAGACAGAGAGGCAGGCAGAGAGAGGAGGAGGAAGCAGGCTCCCCACTGAGCAGAGAGCCCGATGCGGGACTCAATCCCAGGACCCTGGGATCACGACCTGAGCCGAAGGCAGAGCCTTTAACCCACTGAGTCACCCAGGAGCCCCTGTCAGTTAGTTTTTAAAAGTTGAATCAGCCTTGCATTTACAGGATAAAATTCATTGGGTGGTAATATATTATCCTTTTCATATGTTGCATATTATTTACAAATGTTTTGTGGTGGATTTTGCATCTGTGTTTATGGGAGATAATGCCTTTCTTATAATGTATTTATCTGGCTTTGGTAACAGGGTTGTGCTCCTGAATTGGAAATGTTTCCCCTCCTTCTATTTTCAAAGAAGGTTGTATGGAATTAGTATTATTTCTTTACGATTTGGTAGATTTGCCGGTAAACCTACTTGGAAAAAAATTTTCTTTATGGACAGGTTTTAAACTACAAATTTAATTTTTTTCATGGATATAGGATTTTTCAGGTTATATATTTCTTCCTGAGTGAGCTTTGGTAATTTGTTATGGATGAATTGGCCTAAAGGTGTGTGTAATACTCTCTTAAATATCTGTAGCGTCTGTGATGATGTTACCCTCACATTTCTGATTTTGGTAATTTGTGTATTTTTTTTTTTTCCTAGTATGGCTAGAAGTTAATAGATTTTGTTAGTATTTTCCTTTATTTTGTTTTATTTTATTTTATTTTATTTTATTTATTTTCTAGAGAGAGATGAGAGTACCAGGGTGAGAAGAAGGGGGAGGAGGGAGAGAGGCACAAGGGGAGGGAAAGGGAAAGGGAGAGAACTCAAGGTAGACTGTGTGCTGAGCATGGAGCCTGACCCCACAACCCTAAGATCATGACCTGAGCCAAAACTAAGTTCAGTGCTTAACCAGCTGAGCCACTCAGGCACTCCTATTGGTATTTTCAGTAAAATTTGGTTTCTTTTATTTTGGTGTTATTTTTCTCTGTAGTTTCCCTATTTTTAATTTTACTGATTTCTGCTCTTTATTATTTCCCTTCTGTTTGCTTTGGATTTAATTTTCTCTTGTTTATGTGGTTTCTAAAGGTATAAGTTTGTTTATTTTTAAGTAGGCTTCATGCCCAACGTTGGGCTTGAATTCATGACCGAGATTAAAAGTCTCATGCTCTGACTGAGCTAGCCATGCACCCCTCTAACGGTGGAAATTTCTTTTTTAAATTTTTAAAAAAGATATTATTTATTTATTTGAGAGAAAGAGAGAATGCGTGAGGAGGAGAGGGAGAGGGAGAAGCAGACTCCCCATTGAGCAGTGATCACGAAAGGGGCTCAGACCCAGGACCCTGAGATCATGACCTGAGCAGAAGCCAGACAGACGCTTAACCAACTGAGCCACTTAGGTGCCCCTAAAGGTGGAAGTTTAGATCATAGATTTTTTTCCTAATATAGGCATGTGATTTTATGCATTTCTCTCTGAGCACTGCTTTGGCTGAGTCTCATACATTTCATATGTTGTATTTTTATTTGAACTCAGTTCAGAATATTTTTTAAGTTCCCTGTGATTTACTTATTTGACCCGTGGGTTAATTAGAAGTGTGCTAATTTCCAAATATTTATAACTTTTCTAGATATCTTTCTATTATTGGTTTCTCATTTAATTCTGATGTATTCAGAGACCATACTTTCTATGATTTCAGTTCTTTAAAATTTGTATTATGATCTAGGGGTCCCTGGGTGGCTGAGCCAGTTAAGCTTCTGCCTTTAGCTCAGGCCATGATCCCAGGGTCCTGGGATTAAGACCTGCATCAGACTTCCTGCTAAGCAGGAAGCCTGCGTCTCCCTCTCCTCTGCCCCTCTCCCCAGCTCGAGCACACGTGCTCTCTTTCCCTGTCTCATTCTCTCTTTCAAATAAATCAATTAAAAAATGAAATTGTATTATGACCTAGGATATAATGTCTCTTTTTAAAAGATATTTTTAGTTTATTTTTTATTTATTTAAGTAATCTCTCTGCCCAATGTGGGGCTTGAACTCACAACCCCAAGATCAAGAATCACACACACTCTGCTGATGGAGCTGAGCCAGCTAGGTGCGCCCAGACTATCATATGTCTTGATAAGTGCTACAGGTACACTTGAAAAGAATGTATGGTCTGCTGTTGTTGGGTAGAGAGTTCTACAAATATCTTAGGTCAAGTTGGTTGATAGTGTTATTCAGGTCTTCTCAGTCTTTGCTGACTTTCTACTTATTCTATCCATTACTGAGAGAAATAGTGAAGTCTCCAAGTATAATTATGAATTTGTCTATTTATTCATTCAAGTTTTTGCTTCATGTATTTTAAAGATCTGTTTTTAGGTCCGTACACAATTACAATTCTAAAATCTTCTTGGCAGTTTGATCCTTTTAACATTGTATAATATCCCTCTTTATCTATGGTGATACAGAGCAACTCCCACTTCTTTTGACTAGTGTTTTAATGTTATCTTTTACAATCCTTTTACTCCTAATCTATGGGTTGCTTATTACATTTCAGTTGAATCTTTTTTTAAAAAAAACTCAATCTGACAATTTTTGCTTTTAATTGGTATGTTTAGATTATTTACATTAGTTTAATAATTGATGTGGTTGGACTTAAGTTACCCTTTTATTGATTTCTATTTGTTTCCTCTTTTTTATTTTTCCCTTTAACCTTTTCTGCCCTTTTTTGGGGGATTGTTTGGATATTTTTTTTTTTTTTTTTTTTAAAGATTTTATTTATTTATTTGACAGACAGATCACAAGTAGGCAGAGAGGCAGGCAGAGAGAGAAGGGAGGAAGCAGGCTCCCTGCCGAGCAGAGAGCCCGATGCGGGGCTCGATCCCAGGACGCTGGGATCATGACCTGAGCCGAAGGCAGCGGCTTTAACCACTGAGCCACCCAGGCGCCCCTGTTTGGATATTTTTAATATTCCATTATCTATTGGCTTTTTTGGTTCTCTCTCTAAGATATAAACACTTTCATTTTCTAATTTTTTTAAAAAATATTTTATTTATTTATTTGACAGAGAGAGATATCACAAGTAGGCAGAGAGGTAGGCAGAGAGAGAGGAGGAGGCAGGCTCCCTGCTGAGCAGAGAGCCCAATGCGGACTCGATCCCAGGACCCTGAGATCATGACCTGAGCCGAAGGCAGAGGCTTAACCCACTGAGCCACCCAGGCACCCAGAGATACAGTGTTTTTAATGGTTATTTTAAGGATTATAATATGCATCCCTAACCTTTCACAGTTTATTTCAAGTAAAATGTCAAAATTTTATATCCAGAGTACCTGGGTGGCTCAGTTGGTTAAGCTCAGGTCATGATCTCAGGGTCCTGGGATCAAGCCCCACGTCAGGCCCCGTGCCCAATAGGGAGTCTGCTTCTCCCTCTCACTCTCCCTCTGCCTCCCCCCACTGCTGTGTGCGCTCTCTCTCTCTGTCAAATAAATAAAGTAAAGAAAATAAATAAATTAAGAAAAAAATAAATTAAGAAAAAAGTAAATTAAGAAAAATAAAATAAAATAAATTAAATAAATTAAAACAAACAAAAAACCTAAATCCAGGGCACCTGGGTGGCTTAGTTGCTTAAGCAACTGCCTTCGGCTCAGGTCATGATCCTGGAGTCCCAGGATTGAGTCCTGCATTGGGCTCCCTGCTCAGCAAGGAGTCTGCTTCTCCCTCTGACTTCTCCCCTCCATTTCTCTCTCTCTCTTTCAAATAATAATAATAATAAAATCCTAAATCCATATATGTGCTTTTGTTTTCTTCTCTTCTGTTTGTGTCATGTTGATCACATTTCTGTCATTTGAAAACTGCATCAAATGGTGTTATGATTTTTGCTTGTAATAGTCATACAAATTTTAAAGAACTTTAGTGAAAAAAAATAGTCTTTTATATTTATCTACATATTTACGTTTCTTTCTCATTTCTTTCATGCTTCAAGTTCTGTGTTTCCCTGGTATCATTTCCCTTAGTTCTGAAGAACTTCTATTCTGTTTCTATTGGGTCTGCTGGCAATGTATTCTCTTAGTTTTTCTTACTCTGATAATGTCTTCATTTTACTTTCATAATGAAAGCTGCTTTGATAGATATTTAATTTTGGATAGTTTCTTTCAGCATTTTATAGATATCTCATTGTTCATTCTTTAAGGTGTCTCATGAGAAATCCATAGTCATTTAAGTCTTTGCTCCTCCATATGTTATGTATTATTTTCCTTTAGCTACTCTCAAGATTTTTTCTTTATCTTGGGTTTCCAGCAGGTTTTTTTGTTTTGTATCATTTGATTTATAATTGACATACAACACTATATTAGTTTCAGGTGTACAACACAACGATTCAATATTTGTATATCCAGTAGTTTTATTATGATTTCTTGGGAGTGGTTTTCTGTGAGTTTATCCTGTTTGAGATTCCCTAAGATGCTTAAATCTCAGCAGATCTGTACATTTACACTTTCACCAAATTTGTGGAGTTTTGCTAATTATTTCTTCAAAAAAATTTGTGTGTGCGCACTAATGGCTACCCAGAGATATCAAGACTTAATCCTTGAAATTAAAGTATTACTTTATTAGGAAAAACAGTCTTTGCTGATGTAATGAAGTTAAGGATTTTGAGTTAAGGCTCGTCCCCTGGATTTTCCAAGTAGGCCTTAAACGCCATCACAAGTGTCCTTATAAGAGAGAGGAGAAGGAGATAACACAGAGATCCTAAGGAGAAGGCAGTGTGAAGATGGAGTAGAGAGAGAAATGACTACAAGCTAAGGAATTCTGATAGCTACCAGAAGCTGGAAGAGTGCAAGTCATGGATTCTTTCCTAGAGCCTCTACTGGGAATGCAGCCCTTCTAACGCCTTAATTTCAGAATTCCGGCTTCTAGATTTGTGAGGGAATGATTTCTATTGTTTTAAGCCACAAAATTTGTTGTAATTTGATATAGCATCAACAGAAAACTAATACTCCTCCACTGTACCTTTACGTAGAAAATAATGTACCTTTCTGGAACTCCAATGACATGAATGTTAGACCATTAGATATTGTCCCACAGATCCCAGAGGTTGTCTTCATTTTCTTTTCAATCTTATTTTTCCTCTGTTCTTCAGACTGGATAATTTCTATTGATCTATCTTCAGGTTTCTCTATCACCTTTATCCTATTTTTGATCTTATTTAATGAAATTTTTTTGTCTATATATATTTCTCAGTTTAAAATATCTCTTTGTGGGGTGCCTGGGTGGCTTAGTTGGTTAAGTGTCTGATTCTTGATTTCGGCTCAGGTCATGATCACAGGGTCAGGCTCCGCAATTAGCAGGGAGTCTCCTTGAGATTCTCTCCCCCTCTCTCCGCACCCCCCCCTACTCGTGTTCTCTCTGTCTCTCAAATAAACAAATCTTTAAAAAAGAAAATACAATTTCTATTTGTTTCTTTTCCATAATTTATTTTTCTCTGGCTGAGAACTTGTATCTTTCCATTATTTTTAAGCATATTATTTTTATCTTATAGAGCATAATAATAATAACTGTGTGGTATAATAAGAATTATATATTTGTCCTCTTCGCCAGGTTCCTAACAGAACTTCTAAACCCTTATAATAATTTCCTGAGCAATGAGGGTGATTAGGAATATTTTACATAGAGGTTCTAACCCTTCGGAATTTCCTGGGTGATAGGAGCATGTTTTGTTCTAATGAGTTGACTCTTGGTTGATTCCTGGATAGTTTCAGGTTGGGACTGGTCATCAGGAATACCACTCCATGATTAAAAGTTTAGAACTTTCAGTCCTACCTCCATCCTTAGGAGAGGGGAAAGAAGATGGAGATTGAGGTAATGCTTAATCATGTGTACATGATAGCTCCATAAAAATCCATAAAAGGAGAGTTTCTGGGTTGCTGCACACATCCGCATGCCAGGAAGGTGATGTACCCCAGTTCCATGGCAGCAGATGTTCCAACACATGGAACCCCTTTAGACCTTATCCTTTGTACCTCTTCTTCTATTCATTTGTATTCATTACAATATCCTTTATAGGAAACTGGTAAACATAAGTAAATGTTTCCTTGAGTTTTGCAAGCCATTCTAGCAAATTATTAAATCTGAGGGGGTGATTATAGGAACCCTTGACTTTGTAGCCAAGTCAGACAAAAATTGGTCCCATTAGGGACTCATTACTTGTGACTGGCATTTGAATTGAAGATAGTCTTGTGGGACTGAGTCCGTAAGTCTGTGGATGTTAAAATAGGATACCCAGTTGGTATCCAGAGTGGGAAGTGTAAGTTATGTACTTTAAAAAAAAAAACAAAAAACAAAAAACAGGGGCACCTGGATGGCTCAGTGGGTTAAAGCCTCTGCCTTCGGCTCAGGTCGTGATCCCAGGGTCCTGGGATCGAGTCCCGCATCTGGCTCTCTGCTCAGTGGGGAGCCTGCTTCCTCCTCCTCTCTCTCTGCCTACTAGTGATATCTGTCTGTCAAATAAATAAATAAAATCTTAAAAAAAAAAAAACCCAACCCTCATACACTTGGTGTCAGAAGTGTTCTGTGGGCAGAGAAACAGTTTTCTTTTCGTTGGTGTCAGAGAAATGAGATTCACTAGAATGGGCCTTATCTCAAGGAAATACTTGATTTATGAAGAGAAAGGATGAAAGGGTAGGAAGTAAAGAACCTTTGAGCCCTGGATGGCTGCCTAGTCACCCATGGTATGAAACTGCAGCTGTACTGCAATCAGTGACTAAAGGTAAAAATTAACATTGGAGGGGCGCCTGGGTGGCTCAGTCAATTGAGCATTCTGACTCTTGGTTTCAGCTCAGGTCCTGCTGTCAGGGTCCTGGGATCAAGTCCTCCGAGCCCTGCATCGGGCTTGGTGCTCAGCACAGAGTCTGCTTCTCCCTTCCCCTCCCCTTTTGCCCCTCCCCCAAATCCAGTGCTCTTTCTCTCTGTCTCTCAGATAAATAAAATCTTCTTTAAAAAATTACCAGTACAATTTAGAAATAGTAGTAGACCCAATTCCTATAGAGTTGTCTTATTGGATATGTAAGGAAATGAAAAATAAGAAGAAACATGTTAACCATGTAATCCTTTGGTTATTGTTATCTGTAATATTAAAATGAAAGAAAGTGTGGTTAGGCTTTGATCCTGGACCAAGCTCAGATTTTGATTGGTCTGAGCTTTGGCCACAAAGCTGCCCACAAAGGGAAAAATTATGCCAAAACAATAGAAATTACCTCTAATACCTCTGGTCACCAATAAGGTAGTCAACATGGGAGAAAGGCAAAACCAAGAAACTACTGAAAACAGTGGGTATAGTGTGAAGGATTTGTCTCATTTTGTAGATCAGTATCATCAGCTTTCTGAAGAACCTTTACTAAAATGGATTGTAAGAGTAAATAAGGAGAAGTATCTTTGGTTTTAAATGCTGCTGCATGAAAGAGTTTGGGCTGGTACAGGACCTGAAGCTCACTGTTAAACAATCACACATGGCTATCCATGATCCAGACAAACATGTGGTTATTCCCAAGAGAACAGCCATCCTGGTGGACTGGATAAAAGTCACTGGAAATTGTGTTTATCTGAGAAAGGGGGAACTGCCTCACCCCCCTCCCCCATAATTGCCAAATGGAACCAATTGCAAATGAAGCAGCTGATGTGCTTTCTATGCAAGCATTAAGGGACTGGCTTTATGATGACTGGGCTATTCACTTGATGAATATGCTTATTACTCAGGTTCTGGAAGATGCTGTGATTAAGGAGGCTTCTGTTGCACGAGCATGCCATATAACTTCACTGTTGCAGAAATGAAACAACATCATGAGAAGTCCTATCAGATTTGTGGTCTCAGTTTCTCACTATGGGTTTTACTGAAAACAAGATTGTTAAAGTAACAAGAAAATGGAGGAAAGACAGAGGGGCATGTCAGGGGACTTGTCTCAGCAGAGTGGAAGGCTTTAAGAAGATTATAGAGAAATGGAATGAGAGTCGTGGATGTTGATAGTGTTGAAACAAAGACACTGATACAGCACTATCAAAGTTGGATGGGCCAGTGGGACTCCCTGTTAGTTCTCAATGTTGAAAGGCCCTAAATTAGTCTGCTTCATTGACCTCAGTTTGGAGGAATTTTTAAAGCCAGAAGGTATAGATTACAATGAGAAAAATCTACCCAGAATTGCTTGGGGTGATGGCTAGGTTTATTAATCAAAGTAAAGATTTACCAAGGGGCCAAAATTTTCTGGCCTGACACCCAAGGCCATATGAACTTGTGTGGATAAAATGATCAGGGGACAGAGAAATTTTTGGTACTCCTTTGCAACACAGTTCCATGCATTGTGGTATGGAAACCTATTTATGAAGCTCTAACTTGGACTACCATCCAATTGAGAGAATATGGAAATATAAGAGTTTATAGGATTATAAAATTAGATTGTTGAAACAGGCTTTATATAAAGAAATTGTCTCTTTTATCTGAATGTTTTATAGGAATGAATGTTATGTATGACTGGGGAACACCTTCCATGGTCAGTGTTATAAAACCAGAACCTGTTGATGAAATCCTAATGGAAGCTACAGCTAAGAATGTAAAGGCTGATGAAATTAAGGTGAAAGTGGTTTTTTTTTTTTAATTTTTTTAGAGTTTATTTATTATTTGACAGAGAGAGACACAGCTATAGAGGGAACACAAGCAGGGGGAGTAGGAGAGGGAGAAGCAGGCTTCCCGCTGAGCAGGGAGCCCGATGTAGGGCTCGATCCCAGGACCCTGAGACCATGACCTGACCTGAAGGCAGATGCTTAATGACTGAGCCACCCAGGCGCCCCAAGATGTAAGCTTAGATGAGAATTAATGTTTCAGTGGGCCTTACGTGAAATGGTTGTATCTTTCACCTGATTGCATTATGAGGATGAACACTATATCTGATTGGGGAACATCTACCTATAATTGTAAAATAGAAGGCATGTAAATCTGCCCTTCAAGCAATATTAATTGGACATGCTAAATGGGAATCAATAAGATTACGTGAATCTAAATGATATAGAATAGGAGCTGGAGTGCTGATTTGGACAAATTCTTTTTTGTTGTTGCTTTTTTTTTTTTTTAAGATTTTTATTTATTAGAGAGCAAGAGAGCACAAGCAGGCAGAGTGGTAGAGGGAGAGGGAGAAGCAGGCTCCTCGCTGAGCAGGGAGCCCGATGTGGGGTTCTATCCCAGGACCCTGGGATCATGACCCAAGCCAAAGGCAGACACTTAACCAACTGAGCTGCCCAGGCACCTCTGGACAAATTCTTTGTGCAATAACTGTATGTGGAACATATACTGGGGCTTATCACAAAAGCCTGGGAGCACCTCCCAGCATTGACTACTGAGACTTTGGTCTGGAGAATTCCCATTTGAGGGGCAATTACTGGGTTGCTGTCAGACATTAATTAAAACTCCCCTTGTGACTTGGACATAAAATCTTGAAGCCTAAAATGCCTTTGATGTCTTAGATAGTATTGGAAAAACACTGTATTGGGGAGGGCAGTGCCCAGAATAGTTCCATAATAAAATGAAAAGAGTTTATACAGGGTCATGCTACCTATGGAAAGCAAAGATGATGTACTTACAATAGGGAGCCTCTTTTCAAACCCTAAGCCTGACTTTGAAATTTTGAGGAGCCTCTAGATTCTGTCATCACTTGGACTATACCCTATAGATATCTCTTAGCTAACCAACAAAGATCTCCTTGGTTCATGGATGGCAGTTGTAAAGTAAGTGGACAAAATCCTGTTTGGGAGACCACCACGCTGATCAGAGAAGGTAAAAATCAGCTAGGTAGGCCGAATTGCATACTGTTTTCTTAGCAGTGGTGGAAGAATTAGACAATGATAACAATCCCTAGATTTCATTTTTACCAACTCATGGACAATGGCCAATGAAGGGCAGCGGAAACCTGGCCTATTAAAGGGGTGCCAGTATGGGGCACAGCTCTGTGGAAAATCACTGTGGAAATTTGAGGGGCACGTTGAACTAGGAGGTATCAATGCCCATCAGAAAAAAAAAAAAACAACCCTTTCTGGACATTTTGAATATTATTTTGTGATAGTCTCGATCCTATTAAAATCCTCTGAAGGATGTTGACTTTTATTGTCTTCAACAGTCAGTATGTCACTTGGATTGAGACTGCAAGGTCTATCTTGCCTTGTTATCCCTTTTGGATTCTAATGTCAGAACTGTTTTCAAATCCTATGCTATGTTCTTTAAATCTGTCCTACATCTTTGCTACTTAGGGGTTGATCTTGGACTTTGGTTTGCTTTATACTGTCATTCAGTTCTCAAGGACTTTACTCTGTTGCTGTGGGATGTTCTGTGTGTGTGTATGTCAGAAATGAGCCCTGGATATATGCTCTCTTGTACAACGAGCCAGCTCTCTCCTCTCTGGGATTCTCTTCAACTTCCTGTCTCTGTCCAATAGCTAGAATGATGAGGTTTCTCTAGGAGTTTTAGTTGCCCATTTCACAGCAAGAGAAAAGAGAGGGAAAAATGGGGATTTCTCCCCCACTACTCTTTATTTTTATTTATTTATTTTTTTTAAGGAAAGTTCTTTTTTTTTTTTTTTAAAGATTTTATTTATTTATTTGACAGACAGAGATCACAAGTAGGCAGAGAGACAGGCAGAGAGAGAGGAGGAAGCAGGGCCCCTGCCGAGCAGAGAGCCCGATGTGGGGCTCCATCCCAGGACCCTAGGATCATGACCGAGCTGAAGGCAGAGGCCTCAACCCACTGAGCCACCCAGGCGCCCCATCTCCCCCACTACTCTTTAAAACCCAGGGACCCTTTTTCTCAGTTTCTCTGTCTACAAAGACAGGGTTGCTCTAAGAGTTTTAGCCGCCTTTGATGCCACTGCCACAGCTTCACTGGGCATCCACCATCCTGTAAAATTCTCTCTCACTACCCATCTGCATACACACACACACACACACACACACACACACACACACAAACACACACACACACAAAAGTATGAATATCCTGTATGGATCCCTTTTCCAGTTTGATTCTTCTCCCAGTACTGCTTTTGCTTTTGTTAACTTTTTAGAGTGCCCAGGTAGTGGCTTTTGTACTTTATCCAGAGTGTTTAGTTATAATCAGCAGTGGAGACAGGATTTAGTGGACTGTTCCTTGCCCAGCACTGAAATCTCTGAACACTTATTAGTTGAATTAGCTATTTAATGTCTGTCTCTTCCACTATTCTCACTGTCAGTAGGGACTATTTTGGTTTTATTACTGTATCCCCATTACTAATACAGTTTTTGGCATATACTAAGAACCCAATAAATATTTATTGAATATATGAATGAATGGACACTTTTCAGATCTCATCTTACGTGACTTTTTGTAGCATTCTACACCATGGATTGTTCTTACCTGGAATCTTTTCCCTCTAGTCTTCCTTATTAGTAAAGTCTGCTGGTTTCGTCACTTCTCTAGCCTTCCTTTATTGGTAAGTTGCCCTTCCTTCCTTTCTCTTTCTTTCTTTCTTTCTTTCTTTCTTTCTAAGATTTTATTTATTTATTTGAGAGAGAGTGTGAGCAGGAAGGAGAGGGAGTGAGAATCTGAAGCAGACTCTGTGCTGAGTGTGGAGCCTGATGCAGGGCTGGATCTCACAACCGTGAAATCATGACCTATGCCCAAAACCAAGAGCTGGACACTCAGCCAACAGAGCCACCCAGGCATCTCAAGTTGCCATTTCTTTATGAACATTACAACTTCAGAAATTGCTTTTGAAAAGGGGACACCTGCATAGTCACCTCATGTAGGCAACACCTAAATTGTTAGTAATAAATACTCAGTCACCATTTCATCATTTTAGAACAAAGTAGATATTTGTTAACAGCATAGTGACACTCCTTTGCTGTCCTCTTGTTACCCATTATTAGGGCCTCTGTAACTCTTTTTCCCTGTTTATCTAGTTTATTATTTGCTACACACACATTTGCTAGAATATAATTTTCAAAAACTTAAAAACATGATTCTTTTTCAAATATAACAGGAAAATATTTCAAATATTTTATTCAACTCATTAACTATGAGAACATATAAGATACTAAGACTGGTTCAAAGAAAAATTCAAGAACAGAGAATTTATATAGTCAAAGGAATGCTGGAAACTAATTTGTCAACAGATGCAGATTTCTGCATACTAGACATACTATTTCGGGTTATGTTTTTTCCAGATGTAAAACAGTTAAATTTCTACCAGGGGATTTGTATTTATGTGACTAAGGACAGGAGTCATTTGCATTGCTCTCCAATAGGAAGAGCAATTGCTTTGTTATTGGTTACCTGCAAGTTAATCACTACCCCTATAAAGTTGTAAAATAGTCTAGTCAATAGAAAGTCAGATTAAGATGTATATTCCTACACAATCAGCTAATTTCCAGAGGGTCTGCTAAATATATCTTGTATTCCACTGGAATGATCCCAGTGATCTCTTCTGCCTATTTCCAAGTTTTGAATGTTTTTTTCTTAATGCTTTTTACCCTGACAAAACTTTACTTCTGCTTTGCTATAGTACCTGTCCCCCTTCCTTCATAGAATGTTTTTTCCCCTCCTTGTGTCCAGTTATCTCTCCAGCACCATTAATCTTGGCCCTACCTTGCTTCCTTTGAACACAAATTTTTGGTTTTCTTTCTTTCACTCTTATATGATGTGGCTGATCCACAGTTCACTTCCTAAACATTTGGAGAATAATTTGGAGTGTTAGTTTTTTATTTTATGGTATAGTAAGATGGTATTATTTTTATTAAGAATGGTCTTTATTGGTTTGGCATATGTATATTTTCAGTTCTACTTTAAGCTCTGTTATAAACTACAAGTGATCGGGGTTTTTTGTATAGTAATTGTATCCACTAGGGTACCTGGGTGGCTCAGTTGGTTAAGTGTCTGCCTTCGGCTTAGGTTATGATATTGGGGTCCTAGGATCAGGCCCTGTGTTGGGCTCCCTGCTCTGTGGGGAGTCTGCTTGTCCCTCTCCCTCTCCCCACTCATACTGTCTCTTTCTCAAATAAATAAATAAAATCTTTAAAAAAAAATTGTATCCACTAATTCGGGGATAGTAAATGGATGGCACATGTGCCGTCACTTCATCTACCCATACCTATGGCAGATATTGACAACTGATATCAACTTCATTCTTGTTCAGCCTGAACTCAGCCTCAATTCCTTCTTCACAGAGAATCCAACCATTCCTATCAATAAGTCGAAGTTGACCCAATGTGAACATGTTTTAAGTGAATGCTCTTAGGAAAAATGTCATAGAGCAATCTGGTTCTAGAGTTGGGATATAAGAAGGCAGTCTTTGTTTCTCTCTCAAAATAAAAATGTCTTTGGGAATTGTTTTTAGGTAATTAGTTGTATGAAGTTGAGTATAATCTTAAAAAACATGTTTTCCTTAATGCAAATCAAAATCACAATAGGATATCACCTTATGCCAGTCAGAATGGCTAGAATCAAAATGACAAGAAATAACAAATGTTGGTGAGGAATTGGAGAAAACAAAATCCTCGTGCACTGTTGGGAATGTAAATTGGTGTAGCCACATTGGAAAACTATGGAGGTTCCTCAAAAAATTAAAAATAGAGGGGCGCCTGGGTGGCTCAGTGGGTTAAGCCTCTGCCTTCGGCTCAGGTCATGGTCTCAGGGTCCTGGGATCGAGCCCCACATCAGGCTCTCTGCTCAATGGAGAGCCTGCTTCCCCCTCTCTCTCTGCCTGCCTCTCTGCCTACTAGTGCTCTCTCTCTCTCTGTCATATAAATAAATAAAAATCTTTAAAAAAATTAGAAATAGAAATACCATATGATCCAGTAATTCTATTACCCAAAGAAAACAAAAACTATTTCAAAAAGACATATGCATACCTATGTTTATTGCAGCATTATTTAAAATGTCCAGGATCTGGACCAAGCGTCCATCGATAGATGAATGGGTAAAGATACGGCATATATATAGAATGGAATATTATTCAACTAGAAAATAATGAGCTATTGCTACTTCTGGCAACATGGATGGACTGTGAGGGTATTAAGCTAAGTGAAATAAGTCAGACAGAGAAGGACAAATATCACATAATTTAACTTATATGTGGAATCTAAAAAACCAAACAAACAAAAAGCAGAATCAGACTTAAAACTAAATACAGAGAACAAACTGGTTTTTGCCAGAGGGGTTGGCAAAATGGGTGAAGGGGAATTGAAGGTATAGGTTTCCGGTTATGGAATGAATAAGTCACAGGGATAAAATGTACAGCATAGGGAATATAGTCAATGGTATTGTAATAGTGTTGAGGGGTGACAGATGGCAGCTGCACTTGTAGTGAGCATAGCATAAAGTATAGGGTTATCAAATCACTATGTGGTACACCTGAAACTAATGTTAACATTTTATGTCAACTATACTTCAACTAAAAAAATAATAGATAACTTGAAAAAAAGAAATATGTTTTCCTTTTTTTAGCTAAAAATCCAAATTACCAAAGTAGATACGATTTTATATAGAAATTTATTCCTATCATGATTAACCATCTGGAAAATAAAGATATGGATTTATTAACCTGATTTCAATTTTTTTTCAACTTCACACCTTTTATTTGTGCTGCTTGTGCTTTGTCTTGAAAATACCTTCTCCCTCTGCCCCAACAATGCATTGGCAGGGAGGAGGCAGCAAAAAATTAAAAAAAAAAAGACATCCCTCTTTACTGCACATGGACACATTACACAGGCCCACCTAGTGAAGGGAAGGGGGAGCCTTGGCACATTCTCAGATCCCTGTTCATGTGAGGATTGGGTTACTGGAGTGGCATCACATGTGAGAAGGGTATCTCCAGGGCAGCTGTTCTTGTCCTGGCTATATTGGTCCTTGTGTTTCCTGGTTCTCCATGCCTTCATTGTAATGCCTCCCTCAGTGACACCTCTAGTGTTGTGTTTTTAAAGATTTATCTGTTTACTTTAGAGAGAGAGAAAGAACATGAATGGGGGTGGGGAAGGGTCAGAGGAATAGAATCTCAAGCAAACCCTGTTGAGCATGAGTGGGCTTGATCTCACAACCTGTGAGATCATGACCCGAGCTGAAACCAAGAGTCCAATGCCCAACTGACTGAGCTACCCAGGTGCCCCTCCAGTGTATCTTTTTTTTTAATGTAGTTATGTTTGATACCAAAGTAATGTGCTTTAGATTGAAAAACTGTTTGGTTTCCGTAAATCTAGAGTGTTTTGTCATAGGTCAAAGAGGTTTCAAAACCAGAAATTAGTTACTCCTTTCTTGTAAAAGAACTTTACAGTAAGTCTCAGATGTATCATATGTCCAAAAAAAGAACTTGGTATTTTGTAGAGGGAAGTTCAGAATAGGATATATGAAAGATCTATAATCTTGTTTAGTGTTCTCAGTGCTCTTGATATATACATAGAGTAATTATTAAAATTGGACTGTGGTGCCAAACTCCCTTGGATTCAGCTTGGACAAAGTTAAGCAAACTTAACTTTGCTCTTAGTTCCCTCTTCTTAATGTGGTTATTGTGAGAAATTTTTTACGTGTTTATTTATATAATTGTGAGCAACACACACATCCATATATACATACACATATATGTATGCAAACATATATACACAGTGTCTTATGTATGGCATTTAGAACAATCTAAGAACATGATAAGCACTGCATATCTTAGTTATTATTTATCTTTACAAATTAAAGTTAACACCATTCCTCAAATGCTTACCAGTACCATATCTCTCTCCTGAAAGTATTAAAATTTATTTTAAATGTTTATATCATAACTACACAATTCTTTTGTTTTCTTTTTGTAAATAGTTTTTTTTGAACGAGCTGTTTGCTCAAGAAAACAAATTCTCAATTTTTTCAGATCCAGGAAAAATAGATCAATTCAAAGTATTCTTCATAAAATGACTATAAGAGGCAGCAAATGCTAAGAAACATGAATTTATGGACATAGCCACATGCTTTTTTCCTTTCAGTTTGATTTAAATTTAATATCCTCCCACAATGGAAAATGATTTACAATAAAGAGATGAACTGGGAGGAATAGGAAAATGGAAACAAGATGTCATTTCTTTTACTATCCAACAGATTTACCATCTGTTTTAAAATGGTGTTTGACCATCTACAGTAAATGAAACAAAATGCTTTTTAAAATAATGTAATACTTTAAACTATTTTTACTACCAAACTCTCCCTCCCCTGTGAACACATTCATTTTACTGAGTAAAAGTTTATTTAAGCTCCACTTACATCTATGTTGTTTTTAGCTCATTTCATTTTTAAAAAAGCAATTGGTGAGTTTGTTTCCCAGTTTGGCTGTTATAATAAAATATAAAAGGCATTTCTGTTTTGGCCTCTACTATAGCATTATCGGAAGCTATGAAAGTCACAGCAAAATATAGGACAGCATAAAATTAGAAACTGCTGGTATTTCTTTAGCAGCAGTTACTGCACTTGCAATTTTCACCCCTCTTGCTACCAGCCCAAATCTGAGAGTCACTGCTTTGTACCAAACACCAAAACCTAAGTGTGTTGTTGTTTTCTAATTTTCTAATTTCTATTTTTTCTAATTACACTTTTTATTTTCTTTCTTATTCATCTTCATTCATAAAAATGGTTCAGTAATGATATTAGAGATTATAAGAAACATAAATGAGTTTAATTTTTCTCATATAAAAATTTTTATTCATTCAAACTAACTTTTTAAATAACAGCTTTATTAAGGTATTATTCACATAGCATAAAATTTTACCCTTTTAAAGTATACAGTTCAGTGGGTTTTTATCCACAGAGCTGTGTAACCATCATCATTATAAATTTAGAGCATTTTCTTCACTTCAAAAAGAAACCCAGTGCTCGCTATGGTGAGTGCTGTGGTGTGTAAACCCAGCTATTCACAAACTTGTACCCCTGGGGCTAGTAATACATTATATGTTAATAAAAAATTTAAAAAAAGAAACCCAGTGCTCATTAATAGTTACTCCTCATTCCCCCATCCCCTAGCAATCATTAATCTACTTTCTGTCTCTGTGGAGTTACCTATTCTAGACATTTCATATAAATGGAATCATATAATATGTAGCTTTCTGTGACTGTTTTCTTTCACTTAGCAAAGTGTTTTCAAGGTTTATCCATGTTGAAGCATGTATCAATATTTCATTCCTTTTTATTGCTCAGTAATATTCCGTTATATGGATGTGACATATTTGTTTATTCATTCACCAGCTGATGGGTGCCTGAATTGCTTCCCACTTGTTCACAATGTTAAGACAATGCTGCTTTTAACACTCATGTATAAGGTGTTTTGTCTTTAAGATTTCATTTATTTTGGGGTGCCTGGGTGGCTCAGTGGGTTAAGCCTCTGCCTTCGGCTCAGGTCATGATCTCAGGGTCCTGGGATGGAGCCCCGCATCGGGCTCTCTGCTCAGCGGGGAGCCTGCTTCCCCTCTCTCTCTGCCTGTCTCTCTGCCTACTTGTGATCTCTCTCTCTGTGTCAAATAAATAAAATAAAATAAAATAAATAAAATATTTTATTTATTTATTTGATAGAGCAAGCACAAGCAGGTGGAGGGACAGAGGCAGAGGGAGAAGCAGACACATGCTGAGCAGGGAGACTGACTGACTTGATCCCAGGACTCTGAGGTCATGACCTGAGTGGAAGGCAGATGCTTAACCATGGCGCCCTAAGGTTTTTTGTTTTGTTTTGTTTTAATTTTATTTTAAGTAGTCTCTATCCCCAACATGGGGCTCAAACTTACAACCCCAAGATCAAGAGTCACATGCTCGGGGGACACCTGGGTGGCTCATCTGGTTAAGCATCTGCCTTTGGCTTAGGTCATGATCCCAGGGCCCTAGGATTGAGCCCTGCATTGGGCTTCCTGCTTAGTAGGGGAGTCTGCTTCTCCCTTTCTCTCTGCTCCTGCTTGTGTTCTCTCTCTCACTCACTCTCTCTCTCTCTCTCTCAAAATAAAATAAAATAAAATCTTTTTTAAAAAAGTCACATGCTGTACCAACTGAGCCAACCAGGTACCTCCATGTATAAGTTTTTATATGATCATATATTTTCATTTTTCTTGAGTATATACCTCAGAGTGAAATTGCTGAATCATATGGTAACTCTATGTTTAACCTTTTGAGGAACTGCCAGGCTGTCTTCCAAAATTAGGCCATACCATTTTACATTCCCACCAGCAGTGTGTGAGCGTACCAATTTCTTCATATCCTCTCTAACACTTACTGTCTGTCTTTTTGACTGTAACTATCCTAATGGGTGTAAAGTGGCATCTCATTGCAGTTTTGATTTGCATTCCCCTCATTGCTAATGATGTTGAGCATTTTTTCATTTGCTTATTGTCCATTTGTATGTCTTTGGAGGAATATCTTTTCAAATACTTAAAAAAAAATTTTTTTTTTGAAAAACGAAAAAACATCTAAAACCTGTTCAAATAGGTTCTAGTTCAGTTTGTTAGTATGAATTGTCATAGCTGGTTCACTGAAAACAAACATTTAAAATTGATTTACCTCAAGATGTTGTGCAGAAAAATGGGTGAAGGATAAACTGTCTAGACAGAGCCCCACTTAGCAGAATGGCCTTCTTGGTACTCCTTTGTGCCCCAACCCATGGTGATGATGGTACTCATCCTGGTGGCATGCTACGTGTGTTGGCTCAGCGTTGTCCTTGTTGTAGTAGAGCAAAATGGGTGTCAGGCTGTCACCACTCACCCAGTTTTTTTAAAAAAAACTTTTACTAAGGGAGCATCTTTGGATTATCTGTTTTTAAAACCTTCTGAACAATGACTTGGAGCATAAAGTAGGCTATGGCTGTGGACTTCAACACAACCATCAACAATGCTATTCAAGAAATTATAATTTATATCCATTCAAAGTTATAAATGCTAGTCTTTCCCCCCCCAATAAAAAGACCACTAACTTAAAAAAAATTAGGGTTTTTATCTTACTAATGGGTTTGACTTTATATATTGTGGATACAACTTCTATATCAGATATGTGGTTTGCAAATACTTTCTCCCGTATTGTGGGTTGTCTTACTTTTTTGATGGTATTTTTGAAGCACTAAATTTTTTTATTTTGATGAAGTCCAGTTTATCTATTTTTTCCCTTTGTTTGCTTGTGCTTTTAGTGTCATCTCTAAGGAAACCATTTCCTAACCCAAGTCCGCAAGAATTTACTTCTTTTTTTTTTTCTAAGAGTTTTACAGTTTTACCTTTTACATCTGTCATCTCTTTTGAGTTAATTCTTGTATATGGTGTGAAGTAGGAGTGCAAATTAATTTTTTTTGAAGGTTTTATTTATTTGAGAGAGAGAGAGAGAGTGCACACAGGAGCAGGGGGAGGAGCAGAGGGAGAGGGAGAAGCAGACTCCCCTCTGAGCAGGGAATGTGGGCTCCATCCTAGGACCTGGGGATCATGACCTCTGCTGAAGGCAGACCCTTAACCAACTGAGCCACTGAGGTGCCCTCAAATTAATTTTTTATATGGATATCCAGTTTATTGAAAGTCTGTCTCTTTACCATTGAATTTTCTTGACAACTTCCTTGAAAATCAATTGACCAGAAATGTAAGCATGTACATTTCTAGTCCATTGATCTACATATCTGTCTATACCAGTACCGTACTTCCTAATTTCTGGCTTCATGTTATGTTTTGAAATCAGGAAGTGTCAGGACTCCAACTTTATTCTCTTTTTCAAGATTGTTTTGGCTATTTTGGGTTTCATTTCTGTATGAATTTTGGGATCAGCTTGACAATTTCTGCAGTTTTGTGTGACTTTCTTATCTTTATGCATATATAAATATATCTTCTACAACACATGAATATATTAAAACAAAATTATAATGATACTATGTTTTTCTGCAACTTTCTTTTCTCCCCCAGCATTTTATTATGAAAAATTTCAAACAGAGATAATGAAAGAATTGTAGTAAACACCCAAACACACTGCCCTCTCCATCTCCCACCCCTCGTCTATATTCTACAGGAGACATTTTGGTATATTTGCTTCATCATATAAGTAGCCATTCCTAGCCATAACCACCTATTCCATGTATCCATCAAACCATCTTATTTTGTGCATTTCTTTTTTTTTTTTTTTTTAGATTTTATTTATTTATTTGACAGACAGAGATCACAAGTAGTCAGAGAGGCAGGCAGAGAGAGAGAGAGGGAGGAGGAAGCAGATCCCTGCTCAGCAGAGAGCCCAGACCCTGGGATCATGACCTGAGCCGAAGGCAAAGGCTTTAACCCACTGAGCCACCCAGGCGCCCCATTATTTTATGCATTTCAAAGCAAGTCACATATAACAATATACTTCACCTTTAAATATGTCATCATACATATTGTTAACTAAGGTTCCATTTTTTTTAAGGTATGAGGAAATTTAATTTTTTAAAAAATGTTATTTATTTGAGAGAGAGAGAGAGAGAATATGAGCAGGGGGGAGGGGCAGAAGGAGTAGCAGACTCCCCACTTACCAGGGAGCCCAATGCAGGGCTCAACCCCAGGACTCTGGGATCATGACCTGAGCCGAAGGCAGATGCTTAACTGATTGAGCCACCCAGCAATCAATTTTTTTAATAACTTTTTTATACAAAGTAAAATGCACTAATCTTGACTGTGTACCTTATGAGTTTTGACTGATATGTTCACCTGTGTAACCCTAATCCTTTTTAAGATCTAGAACATTTCATCACCCCCAAAAGATTCTGTATGCCCCTTCCCACTCAATTTCTGTCCCTAACCCTTGTGAAAAAAAAAAATCAGCATTCCAGTTTTTTAAAAACAAATATTTAACATAAAAATGTGACTTTTAGGGGTATCTAGGTGACTCAGTTGGTTGAGTGTCTGACTCTTGATCTCAGCTCAGGTCTTGTTCTTGCAGTCCTGAGTTTGAGACCCATGTTGGGCTCTATGCTGGGTGTGGGGCCTACTTAAAAAAATGTAACTTTTAAAAATTATAAAAAAGTAAGTGGTTAGAGCTTTAAAATTGGAAAAGACCTATACTAAGGATCTTAAGGGGACCCTCATTCACTGTTGGAGGGAAGGAAAATTGGTGCAGCCACTGCGGAAAACAATATGGAAGTTCTTAAAATTAATATTAAAAGTAGAACTACCGTATAATCCAGCTATTCCACTTACGCATATTTATCTGGAAAAAATACCTAATTCAAAAAGATATGTGCATCCCTTTGTTCATCTTATAATAGTCAAGATATGGAAACATACTGTCCATCAGTAGATGAATAGATAAAGAAGATGCAGTGTATGTACACACACTGGAATACTACTCAGCCACTAAAAAGAATGAAATCTTACTACTTGCAACAACCTGGATGGACCTTGAGGAAATCATGCTAGGCAAAATAAGAGAAAGACAAATATTGTATGATTTCACTTGTATGTAGAGTAAAAAAAAATGAACAAACAAAGTGAAACAAAACTCTCAGATACAGAGAACAGAATGGCATTTACCAGAAGGGTGCTGGATTGGGAAGTTGGGCAAAATGGGTGAAGTACAAACTTTCAGTTATAAAGTAAATAAATCACGAGGGTGTAACATATATCGTGGTAAGTATAGTCAATGATATTGTAATGCATACCTGAAGATTGTCAGGAGATTAAATTCTAAAAGTTAACTTTCTAGGGAATAGATAGTAACTAGATTTATTGTGGTGATCACAGTGTATACACATATCAAATTGTTATGTTGTATACCTGAAATCAGTATGTTATATGTCAATTATACTTCAATAAAAACATTTAAAAATGTGTAGGGGGTGAAATCATATATTTGAATCTGTAACTTCATGTATGATGAACTAGCCTTGAGACCTTTGTCATCCAAGATGGTAGTCACTAACCGCATGTCACTACCGAACACTTGAAATGTAGTTTGTTTGAATTTGAATTGTGCTAATAAGTATAAAATATACACCAGATTCCTAAGACTTAGTACAAAAAAAAGTAAACTATCTCACAAATTATTTTTTTGTTGATTACATTTTGCAGGGATAGTCATTTTGGATATATTGAGTTAAATAAAATATATTATTAAAATTAATTTCATTGTTTCCTTTTGCTGTTCTTTTTTTTTTTTTTAAAGATTTAATTTATTTATTTGTCAGAGAGAGAGCATGCACAAGCAGGCAGAGTGGCAGTCAGAGGCAGAGAGAGAAACAGGCTCCCCACTGAGCAAGGAGCCCAATGTGGGACTTGATCCCAGGACCTTAGGATCATGACCTGAGCCGAAGGCAGCAGCTTAACCCACTGAGCCACTCAGGCAACTCCTTTTGCTGTTCTTAATGTAGCTACTTAAAACTTAAAATTACACATGTGACATAATTAAATTTCTTTTGGGCAGTGTTACTCTGAACTAAAAGATGAAGATCCTAATACTTAATAGTTGCATAATGGTCTTTAATAGGGATATAAATTCATTTACCATTTTCCACTGATTACATTCAGGGTTTTGTAGCTTGTTTTATTTGTTTGTATGTTATACCAGTATATCAGTTGTCTTTTGCTGTGAAACAAAATCATCTAAATTTAGTGGCTTAAAACAACGGACATTATTTCTCATAATTATTATTTTTTTTTAAGAAATCAGGATTTTATTTTATTTTTAAAGATTTTATTTATTTGACAGAGAGAGAGATCACAAGTAGGCAGAGAGGCAGGCGGAGAGAGAGAGGGAGAAGCAGGGTCCCTGCTGAGCAGAGAGCCCAGTGCGGGGCTTGATCCCAGGACACTGAGATCATGACCTGAGCCGAAGGCAAAGACCTAACCCACTGAGCTACCCAGGCACCCCTATTTCTCATAATTCTGAGGGTAGTTCTAGTCTGGGCCAGCTCAGCTGGGACTGGATGATTTAGGATGGCCTCAGTCATGTATCAGGGGGCCTCAGCTAGAATGGTTGAGATAACCAGAGGCTTCTTCACATGATCTTTCTTTCTCCAGGAGACTGGTATGGGGTTATGTTCACACAGTGGTGGAAGGCTTCCTAGCAGCAAGAGAGAGCAAGTTCCAATATGCAATTATTATACCTTCTGCTTGTGCCACATTTGTACCCTCCCATTGGCCAAAGGAAGTCACTTGGCCAAGTCTAGGATTCAAGGGGATAGAGAAATAGACTTACCTCTCCAGTAGGTAAAGACTTTACTTCAACAGGAAGGAAAAGCAAATCACTTTGCAAAAAAGGCGAGTGTGCCAGGAATTATAGGGAGCTACATATATGAAATGAAAATCCAATAATTACTGCTGGGGAGCTCTGTTATGTTGAACTTCTCCCTTCTCCCTGAAACCAACTATGGCACAGTTAGTAGGTGAGGCCCCAGTATGAGGCAGAAAAGAAAAGAGTTCTGAGTCAGGAGGAAGCAGTAAGACCCCAGTGAATGCCTTGGACTCTGACCAATTACTTTAACCACTCCTCCTAAGAACAGAGGGACCCAGGAAAGCCTTTTTAGGTTGGTAACATGAAGAGACTGAGCAGAAGTGTTTTCTTCCCTGAAATCTACAAAAGTGAACCTTATGCCTTTAGGGTATTTGACCCTGCGGCTGGTATCTTCCATAAATATCATTGTTTCAAGATCTTTCTTGAGGTGGTTTTGCTAGGACATAATTCTAGGTTGACAATTATTTTCCTCTCAGACTTTAGAGATATTACCAGACATACCTCAGAGTTATTGCAGGTTTGATTCCAGACCATGGCAGAAAAGCAAACATCTCAATAAAGCAAGTCAAATTAATTTTTTGGTTTCCCAGTGCATATAAAATTTGTTTATGCTAATTAAGTGTACAATAGCATTATGTTTAAAAATACAATGGGCATACATTAATTAAAAATACTTTAGGAATGTCTGGGTGGCTCAGTTGGTTTACTGTCTGACTCTTGATTTCGGCTCAGGTCATGATCTCAGGGTCATGGGATTGAGCCCTGCATCGGGCTCTGTGCTGGATGTGGAGCCTGCTTAAGATTCTCTCTCAGGATGCCTGGATGGCTCAGTCAGTTAAGTGCCCACCGATGGCTTGGGCCATGATCCCAGTGTCCTGGTATTGAGCCCCGAATCGGGAGCCTGCTTCTTCCTCTGCCTGCTCTGCCTGCTCTGCCTGCCGCTCTCCCTAGTTGTACTCTCTCTCTCTGACAAATAAGTAAAATCTTAAAAAAAAAAAATTCTCTCTCTCCTTCTGCCCCTCCCTCCTCTAAGAAAAACTTTATTGCTAGAAAATGCTAACCATCATCTGAGTTTTCAGTAAGTCATAATCTTTTTGCTGGTGGAGGGTCTTGCCTCCATGTTGATGGCTGAGGACTGAAGAGAGTGGCGATTGCTAAAGATTGGGGTGGCTGGTGGCTGTGGAATTTCTTAACATAAAAGAGCAGTGAAACTTGTTGCCATGTTGACACTCTTCCTTTCATAGGATGATTTCTCTGTAATATGTGATGCTGTTTGATAGCATTTTGCCTACAGTAGAGCTTCTTTCAAACTTGAACTCAATTGTCTCAAGCCCTGTGACTGTTTGATCAACTCAGTTTATGAATATGCTAAACCATTTGTTGTCATTTCAATAGTCTTCACAGTATCTTTACTGGGAGTAGATTCCATCTCAAAAAATCCACTGTCTTTGCTCACCCATAAGAAAGAAGTCCTCATTCACTAAAGTTTTATCATGAGATTGCAGCAATTTACCACATCTTCAGGCTCCAGTAGTAACATCCAAGAACACTGATCACTATAACAAATATAATAATAGTGGAAAAGTTTAACATATTGTGAGAATTACCGAAATGTAACACAGAGACAAGAAATAAGCAAATTTTATTAGAAAATGCTGCTGATAGACTTGCTCAGTGCAGGGTTGTTATCAACCTTTGATTTGTTAAAAAAAAATGCAGTATTTGTGGAACACAGTAAAGTGAAGTGCAATAAAATGAAGTATGTCTGTATTTCACTATCTTCTGGCTTCTACTGTTGCTGGAATATCCTATCACTTTCATTTGTTTTTTTGTAGGTAAGTTGTCTTTCTTTCTGCTGTTACAGGATCTTCTTCTTTTATTTGGTTTTCTGTAGTTTCACTATGATGTATCTTGAGTGGATTTCTTTTCATTTCTTTACATTGGGAATCATAATTTCTTCAAACTAAGAATTTGAGTTTTATTAATTCTGGAAAATTCTCAGTCATAATTTTTCAAATATGGCCTCTGTTCCGTTTTCTCCATTTTCTTCTTCTGGAACTCCAAATGTACATTGGACCTTTACACTTTATCATCAATGATACTTTCTTTTTTTCATCCTTTCCATTTCTTTGTGTCTGTGTTACATTCTAGGTAACTTCTTTGGGCTGTCTTCTAGGTAATTATTCCACTGAACTGTTCAGCTATTTAATCTTTGCATTGATTTTGTACTTTCAAATATATTTTTCATTTCAGAAATTCTGTTTGATTGTCTAATCACTAACCACTCTCATGCTATATTTTAACCAAGTTACACTGCTTACGATTGCCCATATGTTGGTAGTAGTTAAAGCTGGATAATGGGTATGTGGGGGATTCATTATACATTTTCATCTAATTTTTGATATGTTAAGTAATTTCTATAACAATTTAAAAATTGGAGGTGGGGAAAATCATGACACTTCCAAAGGCTGGAAACAGTCAAACATATGAAAACAACTTAAACTGGGTCACGGAGAAGACAGAATTGTGAGGTGTGGAACTTTTCTCCAGATGCAGTGAAGGATTCCGAATGGGAAGAGGACAGCAGGAAGGGAGGCTGTGGATATGTGAGAGATGGAAAAGAAGTTGGAAATAGGAAATGAATTCTAAGTCTTGGTGGGAGGACACAAACAGTCTATTCATTTTTCCATGGGGAGTAGAATCAGAGAGTCATTGAGAATCATTTCATATGCTACCTTCGTTTGAATAAGCTGGGTGGCTGGTGTTGGTTTCAGGGATTTTGGTAAGGTGAAAACTCTGGGTTCTGCCAGGGTAGCATCACTGCCCCATTCTAGCTAGTCCACTATAGCCAGTGTGACTTCTTGACTTAGCTGGTGTAACCACCAACCAATCCCTGCCTTGTTGCTAAGAAAAAAATGCATAAGAGGTGATGAAGAATAGTTTAGACTTTCTTTCTTAGGTGACATAATTTTCTCTTTCCACTTTCTCTCATGAAAATTTGAAGAAAAATTTTGTTAAAATTAGTAGAGCCTCACATTCAAGGATTTTCCACACACAAAACAATGCCTAAAATATGTCTGGAATCACCAAGGTTTCTCTTGTAAACATTTTAATAACACTTCTCTCTTTAAAAAATGTGGTTGCTTATGTCATGTTATTAGATCTTTACAGCAACTCTCTTGGGTGAAGCGGTTATTATTAAGTCATTTTATAGAAGTAAGAAAAAAACAGTACTTTTTTGCTCTACTTTAGTAGCTTTGGGTTCCTTCAGTTTGACATCTCTTACCTGGCACACGGTGGGGCCCCTCAATAAAAATTTGTTGGATGAATGCCATTTAAAATATGGTTGGATTTATGAGATTTTAAAATTTTATGTATAGTTTTTAAAAATGAGATTCTCTTGTGGCTCCCTGCAATATAATCTTTTCAAGTAGGAAGAAATCTCTGCAGTGACTTAAGTAAATTTTTATTTGGAAAAACTGAGTTAGAAATGTCCCTTTGAGCTATTCTCCACCCCTAAAAAGCTATCACATATAATTGACAACTTCATTGGCTACATGTTTTTTTCAGACATGATAAAACAATATTGTAATGAAAAACTTATCTTGGAAGTTTTAAGAGAAAAACACTTTAAGTCATTAAAATGTAAACCAGCACAATAACTTTACTACTTTAGAATAAAATTCGGTATATGGAAAGCTTGATAGTGAACTGTAGTAGGATTAATCACACTCTTTATCATTTACTGAATGATACTTGAAACCATTATAAATGGGAAAGTAAAGGTATTATAATTGTATTGCTGTGAGA
The DNA here is from genome assembly GCF_963455335.1 of Martes martes. Classification (NCBI taxonomy): domain Eukaryota; kingdom Metazoa; phylum Chordata; class Mammalia; order Carnivora; family Mustelidae; genus Martes; species Martes martes. The sequence goes on along the minus strand of NC_137904.1, from coordinate 31,353,618 downwards.
TTAACAATTTTCAGTTATTTAAAACATTACAAGAAAGACACACATGAGGGCGCTCTAATCAGTCAGAAACTGGAAGTGCATAAGCATTTCTTGCTAGGACTTAGATTTTTAGTAAGTCAAAACCAATACTATATAGATATACTGATGGAAGAATTAAGGCCCAAAGATATTGTGACTTTGTATGCCCTATTATTTAGAGTAAATAGAGTATTAGTATTTTTTGAAAGATTGTACAACAGTCCCTTTTCAGCGAATTTATGCTGGAGACTTGACTCTCATCCTGGCAACTTCTTAATTCAAATCTTTACCCAGGGTATTGTATAACTTATTTATAAAATGTGTAGAAACAATTATTTAGAATGTTTATTTTTGTGAATATTTGCTCCACAAAGTACTGGGGTTTTTTAAAAGATTTCTTTCTCTTTTTCTTTTTCTTTTTTTTTTTTTTGAGAGAGAGTGAAAGTGAGAGAGATTAGAGGGAGAGGGAGAAGCAGACTTGCTTCTGAGTGGAAAGCTCGATGCAGGGCTCAATCCCAGGACCCTGAAATCATGACCTGAGCTGAAGGGAGACATTTAACCAACTGAGCCACCCAGGAGCCCCCCCCTTTTTTTTCTTTTTTTTAAATATAATGCACATTAAAAAATAACAAAAAAATAAATACAACACCACATGTATTTTATTGTTTAGAATACAGAGGAGCTTTATGTTTTGCTATTTACAAAGTAATTTTGTTGATTCAATTCAGCTTCTCTCTCCACCTTTGTTTTTTTTTTTAATTTTTTAAAAAAAATTAAAACATTTTTATAATTTTAAAACATTCTTCATTTAAATTCTGTTTCATTAACATATACCGTATTATTACTTACTGGGGTAGAATTTAGTGATTCATCAGTTGCATCTAACACCCAGTGCTCATAACATCAAGTGCCCTCCTTAATGCCCATTCACCTAATTACAACTTCCTCATACCCACCTCCCCACCAGCAATTCAGCTTGTTTCCTAGAGTTCAGCATCTCTTATGGTTTGCCTTCCTCTCTATTTTCATCTTATTTTATTTTTCCTTCCCTTCCCCTATGTTAATCTGTTTTTGTTTCTTAAATTCCACATATGAGGGGTGCCTGGGTGGCTCAGTGGGTTAAAGCCTCTGCCTTTGGCTCAGGTCATGATCCCAGGGTCCTGAGATCGAGCCCTGTGTCAGGCTCTCTGCTCAGTGGGGAGCCTGCTTCCCCCTCTATCTCTACCTGCCTCTCTGCCTACTTATGATCTCTCTCTGTCAAATAATTAAATAAAATCTTTTAAAAAATTCCACAGGGGTGCCTGGGTGGCTCGGTGGGTTAAAGCCGCTGCCTTTGGCTCAGGTCATGATCCCAGGTCCTGGGATCTAGCCCCGCTTGGGCTCTCTGCTTGGCCGGGGGCCTGCTTCCTCCTCTCTCTCTGCCTGCCTGCCTGCCTGCCTGCTTGTGATCTGTCTGTCAAATAAATAAATAAAATCTTTAAAAAATAAAAAAATTAAAAAATTAAAAAAATTCCACATATGAACGCATCATATGGTATTTATCTTTCTCTGACTTATTAGCATAAAAACCTTTTGTTCCATCCACATTGTGGCAAATGGCAAGATTTCATTCTTTTTGATGGCTGGGTAATATTCGTGTGTGTGTGTGTGTGTGTGTGTGTGTGTGTGTACACGTGTGTGTGTATGCTTCTTCTTGTCTCTCTGACCCTCACTCTTCTCCCAAAGTCCTGAACAGAGTTGGGGGCAGATGGGAACGTTGCCATCATATCTGGGGCAAGAGTGAGTATGCATATCATTGAGAGCCCAGCCAAGCTCCCGTGAGTTTGGGAGGAAGAGCTGCCACCCTCCCCAGCTATGCATTCTGCTTGTCTGCTCTGGCATCCCCAGCCCTCACCAGGGGCCCCACAAGTCAGGGCTGGGTTGTCACCAAGTGTTCAGACAGGATATGGTGCAAATGGAGCTGCACTGAGCCTACACTTTCCCTGTAAGAGCTAGTCTCGGGTGATCCCTGGGGATGCTTCAAGACTAGAAGTTCCTAGACCTTTCTAAGGCTGAATGTCCTGTGTAAACACAGGTACTCCTGCAGCAATAGCACAAATCAGGGGTGATCACTGGACACAGGCCCTCTCATTTCTTCCAAAGCACTCAGTGTGCCGGTTCCCAGTTGGGCCTTGTGAGCTTGCCTGGCACTCGTATATACCACATCTTATTTAACTATTCATCTGTCAATGGACATCTGGACTCTTTCCATATTTTGGCTATTTTGGACATTATTATATAAATATTGTGGTGCATGTGCCCCTTTGAATCCCTATGTTTGTTTCTTTTGGATAAATATCTAGCAATGCAATTCCTGGGTCATAGGGTAGTTCTAAGTAATCTCTACATCCAACATGAGACTCGAACCCTGGACCCTGAGATCAAGAGTCACATGCTCCTCCAACTGAGTCAGCCAAGTATCCCCACAAAGTGTTAATTGTGCTTTATTTATACTTCAACCTGATTCTCAACTGATTTCTGTGGTTACAATACTTAATCTTTTCACCATCTTTGAATCTTTGATATATTCTTAGTTTGTTCTTTGGCTTTCATATAAATATAAAGTCACCAGGCTGCCTGTGGAATTTTTGGAGAGAAGGCTTATAAACATCTAATAAAATATTTTGATAGAGAGGAACTATAATAAGAATATAGAATATAGATACTCCCCTACCCAAAATCAATCTATATATGACAGTATTTGTTTTACAGGCAAATTTTCTTCAACTTAAGTGCTACCATTGTCATAGGAAGATTTCCTTCATTACGCACCCCATACCGCTTGGCCAGTTCCACATTTCTACTTTTGCAAAGGATTTCTTTCCTTAAATATTAAACTCACTTTTTTTCAAAAACAAAGTAAAAAATGAAACAAAACAAAATCTAGGGCTCTCAATAAATAAGATCTCTCATTTAAGGGGTTAGATGGTGAAAAAGAAAGTCTGTTATGAATCTTATTTTCTGATTTTTCTTATTAATGACATATATATGTATATATGGCATGACTATACATTTGGTCCCTGATTTATTTGTATTTTATGAATCAGAAATTAAGCCTTTCCCAGTCCCTGGAGGTACTTGGCACTACTTTAGTACAAAGCATGGGATTTTTATTTATTTATTTTATTTAAGTAAGCTCTATGCTTAATGTGGGGCTTGAACTTATGACTCCGAGATCAAGACTACTGACTGAGCCAGCCAGGCACCCCAAAGTGATTTTTAAATCAGGGATGCAAATACTAGATAACATTATAAATACTAAAAGTTGTGTTTCTATTTATGTTTTGTCTGTATTTAGTTAAATATATCAGACAAGTAAAAATTTAATAGCATGCATATGACTCTATAATTTGGCCCTGCCCACCGCTCAGCTTAATTTCTTATTACTCCCCGTTAAGTCATTGCACTTTGGTCACACTGGTCTTTCTGCACAACAAACATGCCAAATGTCTGCCTGGAACAGCACCATTATACTTTCTGTTCCCTCTACTTGGAATATCCTTATTATTTTATTTCTTTCCTTTGATCATTGGAATGAAAGCTCTGGGATAGCCGGGGCCCTGTCTGTTTAGCAAGGGTCTCAATAGAAAACGGATGGTACAGAATAATCCCAAGAAAGTTTCTTTTTTTACAAACTGGTTATTTTTTTTAAGGGGTTATTTACAAAGAGGCAAGTATGGGGAAACCCTGGAGCATTTGTGGTTACCATCTTTAGGCCCCAAATGGCTAGAGAAATAGTTATAGTAGTTAGTAGAACATAAAAGAGATAGTACACAAAGTTGGCTGCCTTGAAAGATCAGTAACTCTCCCTGGAGAGACACAGCAGGCCCAATGTGTCCTTTCAGTGAGGAAGCCAAAAGAATTAAATACCCTAACCCCATCTTCTTTTCCACTGTGTTCTCCTGCCTGAACTCCATTGGCCAACCCAACCAAAGCATGAGAACCCTTTTGATATGGACTGTTAGATCAGTTTCTAAGAGCAGAGGGCAGAGTGGTGAAGGCTGAGGAGTGAATCTGGAAGGGTAAATGGAAGACATGTGTCAGCTAGTGTATTTGCACCACCTAGAACAAAGCCAGACACAACAATTTTGGAAATGTAACAGCTTTATTGAGGTATTTCATATACCATACAATTCACCCATTAAAATGCTTAATTCATTGGGTTTTAATATGTTCACAGAGTTGTGCAACCATCATCACAATCAATTTTTGAGCATTTTATTACTCCCCCCAAAGAGAGTCCATTCCCACTAATAGTGAGTCCCATTTTGTCCATATCCCAACCCTAAGAAACCTCTGATCTACTTTCTGTTTCTGTGGGTTTGCCTATTCTGGACATTGCGTATAAATGGAATCATAAAATACATAGTCTTTGTGACTAGCATTTTTTACTTTTCTATTAACTTATTTTTTCTTTTCTTTTTTAGGTTTTTATTTTAATTCCACTATAGCAAACATACAGTGTTGTATTAGTTTCAGATGTGTAACGTAGTGATTCAGCAATTGTATACATTACTCAGTGCTCATCATGATAAGTGTACTCTTTAATTTCCATCACCTATTTCACCCATCCTCCCACCCACCTGGTAACTGTTTGTTCTCCATAAGTAAGAGTCTGCTCCTTGGGTACCTGGGTGACTCAGTGGGTTAAGCCTTTGCCTTTGGCTCAGGTGGCGATCCCAGGGTCCTGGGATCGAGGCCCGTGTTGGGCTCTCTGCTCAGCAGGGAGCCTGCTTCCCTCTCTCTCTGCCTGCCTCTCTGCCTACTTGTGATCTCTCTCTCTGTCAAATAAATAAATAAAATATTTTTTAAAAAAGAATCTGTTCCTTGGTTTGTCTCTCTCTTTTATTCCTTTGTTTTGTTTCTTAAATTCCATATATGAGTGAAATTATACGGTATTTGTTTTTTTCTAACTGACTTCATTTAGCATTATGCTCTCTAGGTCCATCCATGTTGTTGGAAATGGCAGGATTTTGTTCTTTTTTATGGCTGAATATATTCTGTTGTGTATATCTATCACATCTTAATCCATTCATCTATTGATGAATGCTTGGGCTGCTTTCATAATTTCACTATTGTAAATAATGCTTTAAAAATACAGGGATGCATGAATCCCTTTGAATTAGTGTTTTTGTATTTGGGGGATAAATACCTAGTAGTGCTATTACTGGATGGGTAAATACCCAGTAAAGCTATTACTGGACTGTAGGGTAGTTCTATTTTTAATTTTTGAGGAAACCATACTATTTTCCACAGTGGCTTTACTAGTTTGCATTCCCATCAACAGTACATGATTGTTCCCTTTCTCCACATCCTCGCCAACACATGTTGCTTTTTTTTTTAAGATTTTTTTTATTTATTTGACAGAAAGAGAAAGAGCACATGCACAAGCTGGGGGAGTGGCAGGCAGAGGGAGAGGGAGAAGAACACTCTGCATCTATTGAAATGATCATATAATTCTTATCCTTTCTCTTATTGATATAATGTATCACCTTTATTGATTTGTGAATATCACAAATAATAATGATATTAATATAATGATGTTATTCATATATTATATATTATATTTGTAACATATATTTTATATTTTATATATATTTACATATATTTACAATATATTATTTATTTATATTTATTATATATTTATAATTTATATTATGTATTTTATTTATAGTATTTATTTATAATATATTTACAATATATTATATATTTTATGATTTATATATACTTATAATATATTTATAATATATTAATTTATATATTTATAATATATAATATATAATGTATGATATAAAATATAATATATAATTAATATTCACAATAAATGTGAATATTTGTGAACCACCATGCATCCCAGTAATAAATTCCATTTGATTATGGTACATGATTTTTTTAATGTAATGTGTTGGATTTGGTTTGCTAATATTTTGTTGAAGATTTATGCATCTCTGTTCATCACGGATATTGGCCTTTAATTCTCTTTTCTTATCTGGTTTTGGTTTCAGGATGATGCAGGCCTTGTAGAATGATTTTGAAAGTTTTCCTTTCTCTTCTATTTTTTGGAATAGTTTGAGAATAGGTATTAATTCTTCTTTAAATTTGTGGTAGAATTCATCTGTGAAACCATCTGGTCCTGGACTTTTGTGTATTGGGAGTTTTTATTTTGTTTTTTTACTGATTTAATTTCATTGCTTGTAATTGGTTTATTCAAATTTTCTATTTCTTCCTGGTTTAATTTTAGGAGATTATATGTTTCTAGGAATTTATCCATTTCTTCTTGGTTGTCCAGTTTTTTGGTATATAATTTTTCATGATATTCTCTCATCCTTTGTATTTCTGTGCTGTGAGTTGTTATATCTCCTCGCTCATTAGTTGTATCTCCTCGCTCATTTCTGATTTTGCTTATTTGAATCCTCTCTCTCTTTCTCTCTCTCTCTCTTTTTTTGGATGAGTCTAGCTAAGGGTTTATTCAGTTTGTTGATCTTTTCAAAGAACCAGCTCCTGGTTTCATTGATCTGTACTATTGCCCTTTTAGTTTCTGTTTCTTTCATTTCTTTTTTTTTTTTTTTTCCTCATTTTTTTATTAGAGAGAGAGAGAGAGATAGCAAGAGAGAGCAAGAGCAGGGAGGAAAGGGAGAAGCAGACTCCCTGCTGAGCAAGGAGCCTGATGTGGGGCTCAGTCCCAGGACCCTGGGATCATGACCTGAGTCAAAGGCAGATGCTTAACTGAGCCACCCAGCTGCCCCTATTTCATTCATTTCTGCTCTATATTATTTCCTTCCTTCTACTGTTTTTGGGTTTTGTTTGTTCTTTCTTTGTTAGTCCCTTCAAGTGTAAGATGAGGTGGTTTATTTCAGATTTTTCTTGCTTCTTGATGTAGGCCTGTATTGCTATGAACTTCCCTCTTAGAACAACTTTTGCTGCATCCCAGAGATTTTTGGACCATTGTGTTTTCATTTTTATTTGTCCCTGTAAGGGCCTATTTAGCCAGAGCGATGCCATCCAGTTAAACAGTGATTTTGTTGTTTATGCAGTAAAACTTAAACTGACCCTGCCCCCCCCTCAGGGAACTTAACTGAAAAGCAAGTCCCGGAAACCAGTCTCAGGTAACAAAGCCCAAATACAAGGGTGGGTCAGGCCAGGTGGAGATATCCAATCAGTGGGGGTGCATACTGTCTCCCTAGCTACCAAGGAGTATGGGCCCCGCCTTTTGGGCACAAATTCTGACCAAGGTGATAAGCTAGTTCAAATATCTACTATAGGGTAAATTGTAATTCAGTTGGTCACTCGTGTGTGACCTAGCATGACTGGGCAGCTTTCTCTGTGTGTGTTGCAATCTCATTGGCCACCTGGGCGTAGCCAGGCCCAACCACTTGGCCTTTGCCCTTAAAAGCTAGTCTGTAAGGCAGAGAGGGGTCGCCTCTTTGTAAGAGACAGCCCTGACCGGTCGGTTTGAGTCTCAATGCTTGGCGTAAAATAAAGCTTTGCTTGACCTTCGCTTTGTATCAGGCTCGCTCCTTTGATCACAGACCTATTATTGGGGGACCTAACAGTCTCCATGTACTTTTTGATTTCCTCTTTTATTTTTTGTTGACCCATTTATTATTTAGTAACATGTTATTTAACCTCCGTGTATTTGTGCTCTTTCCAGATTTTCTCTTGTGCTTGATTTCTAGTTTCATAGTATTGTGGTCAGAAAAGATGCATGGAATAACTTTAGTCTTTTTTAATTTGTTGAGACTTGTGATGTATTCTGGAGACTGTTCAATGTACATTTGAAATGAATGTGTTTTCTGTTGTTTTAGGAAGGAATATTCTGACTGTATCTGTTAAATGCATCTGGTCCAATGTGTCATTCAAAGCCACTGTTTCCTTGTTGATTTCCTGTTTTGATAATCTGTCCGTTGATGTAAGTGGGGTATTAAAATCCCCTACTATTGTATTACTATTGATACTTCCTTTATGTTTGTTATTAACTGCTTTAAGTATTTGGGTGCTCCCATGTTGGATGCATAAATACTTAGAATTATTATGTCTTCTTTTTGGATTGACCCTTTAAAATCATTAAAGATGATTTAAGATACTGTTTAAAGATACTGTATCTTTCTTTGTCTCTTGTTACAGCCTTTGTTTTAAAGTCTACTTTGTCCAATATAAGTATCGCTACCCCAGCTTTCTTTTCACATCCTTTTGCATGATAAATGCTTCTCCACCCCTTCACTTTAAATCTGCATGTGTCTTTAGGTCTGAAGTGAGTCTCTTGTAGGCAGTACATAAGTGGGTATTGTTTTTGTATCCATTCCATCACCTTATGTTTTTTGATTGGAGCATTTAGTCCATTTACGTTCAAAGTAATTATTAACAGGTATGTATTTATTGTCATTTTATTGTTTGTTTTATGGTTGTTTTTGTAGTTTTTCTCTTTTCTTCTTTTGGCCTCCTCTCTGGAGATTAGTTCGCTTTCTTTAGTCATATATTTGGATTCCTTTCTCTTTATTTTTTGCATGCCTATTATTGTTTTTTGATTTGTGGTTACCATTCAGTTTGTGTATAACATGTTCTTTATATAGCCGTCTGTATTAAGTTGATAGTCACTTAAATTTGAACCCATTCTTTACTCCTCTCCTCCCACATTTTAGGTATATATGTCATACTTTACTTCATTTTATGAATCCCTTGACTGATTTTTACAGATAGACTTATTTTTACTGCTTTTGTGCTTCCTTCTTTCCTTACTCTTGGGTATGGTCTTTCCTTTCCACTCAGAGGGTCCCCTTTGACATTTCTTGTAGAGCTGGTGTAGGGGGTCATGAATTCCTTTAACTTTGTTTGTCTGGGAAACTCTTTATCTCTCCTATTCTAAATGATAGCCTTGCTGGATAGAGTCTTCTTGGCTGCAGATTTTTTTCTTTCAGCACTTTGAATATATCATGCCACTGTCTTCTGACCTGCAAAGTTTCTGCTGAAAAATCAGCTGATATCCTTGTGGGGTTTCCCTTGTGTTTAACTGCTTTCTTTTCTCTTGCTGCTTTTGAAATTCTTTCTGTATTACTATTTATTGTCATCTTAATTACTATGTGTCTTGGTGTGGACTGCCTTGGCTTGATTTTGTAGGGGGATATTTGTGCTTCCTGGATCTGGATTTCTGTTTCCTTCCTCAGATTTGGGAAGTTTTCAAATGTTATTTCTTCAAATAAATTTTCTGCCCCCTTTACTTTTTCTTCTCCTTCTGGGATCCCTATCATGTAAATGTTATTACATTTAATGGTGTCACTGATTTCCCTAAGTCTGTTCTCATTTTGCATATTTTTTTTTCTTACTTGCTCAACTTGATTACTTTCCATTACCCTGTTTTCTAGGTGACTGATTTATTCCTCTTCATCGACTCTGCTGTTTATTCCATCTAATGTATTTTCTTTTTTTAACCATTTTTAAAATTTTTATTTATTTTTATTTGTTTACATTTTTTAAAAGATTTTATTTACTTGTTTGACAGAGGCAGAGCAAGAATACAAGCAGGGAGAGTGGGAGAGGAAAGCAGGCTTCCTGCCGAGTAGGGAGCCTGATGTGGGGCTTGATCCCAAGTGGGATCATGACCTGAGCCAAAGGTAGATGCTCAATGACTGAGACCCCAGGCGCCCCTCTTTTTAAAAAAAATTTTTTTTAAATTTTATTTATTTATTTGACACAGAGAGAGAGCACAAGTAGGCAGAGAGGCAGGCAGAGAGAGAGCGGGGGAAGCAGGCTCCCTGCCGAGCAGAGAGCCCGATGTGGGGCTCAATCCCAGGACCCTGAGATCATGACCTGAGCTGAAGGCAGAGGCTTAACCCACTGAGCCACCCAGGGGCCCCTTAAAATGTTTTTTTAAAAAGATTTGTTTATTTGAGAGAGAGAGGAAGAAGAAGAGAGCAGGAGGAGGGGCAGGCAGAGAAGTAGAGAAACCAAGCAGACTCCCAGCTTGAATGAGGAGTGTGAGATGGGGCTTGATCCCACAGCCCATGAGATCATGACCTGAGCTGAAGCCAAGAGTTGGATGCTTAACTGACTGAGCCACCCAGGGACCCCTAGTGTATTTTCTTTTAAAGACTGTTGATTTGACAGAGATGGAGGGAGTGGGAGAGAGAAGGAGAGGTGAGGCATACAGGGAGAGGAACAAGCAAACTGCGTGCTGAGTGCAGAGCCTGATGCAGGGCTTGATAACCCTGAGATCATGACCTGAGACAAAATCAGGAGTTGGACCCTTAAACAACTGAGCCACCCAGGTGCCCCTAGTGTATTTTCAATTTCATTTATTGTGTTATTCATCTCTGATTGGTTCTTTTTAAATCTCATTTTTAAGGATCTCACTGATGTCTTCCACTCTTTTCTCAAGTCCATTGAGTCATCATTATGATTATTACTTTAAATTCTCTATCAGGCATGTTACATATCTCTGTTTCACCTAGGTATCTTAATATGATTTTGTCCTGTTCTTTCATTTGGGACGTATTCCTCTGTCTCCTTATTTTATCTCACTCTCTGTGTGTGTTTCTATGTATTAGGAGACTTCTACATCTCCTGCACTTGACTGGCCTAGTGAAGAAGTCCTGCAATGCCCTGACATGCTGTGTCCCCTGTTCAGCAGAACCTGGCTCTACACGGGTCCTATGTGTGATGCATGTGCTTTGCTGTTGTGGCTGAGCTGCTTTTTCCTTCAGTCCAGTTGTCTGCAGTGGCTCTTTCTGCCTTTTGTGGGTAGCATTTGGCCCTGTGGTGTTAGTGGGCCAGTCTGGGGATGCCTTGGGCTTGAATTGTGTCAAACCAGCCATTTGCCAGAGATGCAGTAGTGCCAAACTGTAGTGCACTTTCCCTGTGTTGGCCCTGAGAAGGTTCCATTTGTGGGTGAGGCTTGCAGTCAGACCAGCTCTCTGCCTCCAGCCTACTATTGGGATCTCCATCTGCCTGGTGTGTGTTTTCTTTCCCTCTCTCTGGGGCAAGAGTCCCTTTGGAGTAGTGCTGGCCACTTTAGAGGCTGCTCTTACACTGCCAGACCTGTGGCATCACCTTTTATTGGTTCTGGCCAAGAGTGTATTGGAGAGGGTGGTTCTGCTGAAGCACATCACTAGGGGTTGCGGTTGGGGGGTGGAGGGGTGCCACCAAGCTTTGCCTGCCCCCAGTCCTCTGCAGGAGGGTCCTTGCAGTGTAAGGACTAAAGTGGTCTAGCTTCACAGAAGCACAGCATGGGGGTGGAGTCATATGGAAGGACAGTGGTACCAGCAGCAAGCTTTGCACACCCCCATTTTTCTGTGGAACGGGCTCTGCAGCTCCTGGACTGAGGCAGGACGTCCAGAGGGATGGATTGACAGAAGCACAGTGCAGGGAGGATGGATGGCAGTGCTTGCAAATTGGGTAATGAGTCTCACAGGTGGCCATGTGTTTATCTTGAGGGTGGGGAGGGAAATGGCACCCATTGTTCCTGAAGGAGCTCCCAGCTATTCTGTCCCTCTGGGATATACTCTGAGTTTAGTAAATAACTCCCTCCCATATGTCCCAAGGGCCTTTCAAAACTACTGCTTCTATGCTCTGTCTTTGTGGGTTGTTTACTGTACTTTCTCTTTAAGGACAGGAACTCAGTTTCCTTTTACCCTTCTGTCTCTCCCAGAGCTGAGCCTGCTAATTTTTTTTTTTAATTCCAAGTTTTAAGTCCTGTTGGTTGTAAGAACTTATGAAATTCAGCCTCTCTGCTTTTCAAAGCCAGATGTCATGGGGATTCATCTTTCCCATTTTGCTTCCTGCTGCGGAGGTCTATTTCTCTCCCCTCTCTGTGCCCTTGGCATCCCTCCCTCCCAAAGACAGCCCCGTGAGTCTCTTTAGTTACCAATTGCATCTCTGCCCTTCCTACCTTCTTTGATGTGGCTTCTTCTCTACATTTAGTTGTGGAGTTTGTTCTGCCAGTCTTCAGGTTGTTTTCTGGGTTATTTACAAGGATGTGAGTTTTACCTGGTCATAGTATCAATGGGATGAGGTGACACGAGGGCACTCTTACTCCACCATCTTCCCCAGATGACTGGCTTCTTTTGCTTAACATGTTTTCAAGGTTCATCTCTGGTACAGCATGTATGAGTACTTCATTCCTTTTTATTACTCAGTGATATTCCATTGTATGAATATGCTTCATTTTGTTTATTCAGTCATCACTTTCTTGGTGTTTGAATGATTTCTGCTTTTGGGTAATATGAATAATGCTGCTATGGACATTTATTTATAAGTTTCTGTGTGGACATACGTTTTCATTTCTCTCAGAAATATGCCCAGAAGTGGAGTTGCTGGGTCATGTGTTAACTATATGTTTAAACTTTGAGGAACTCCCAGATTGTTTTCCAAAGCAATTATATCATTTTTCATTCCCACCAGCAATGTATAGGGGTTCTAATTTTCCCACATCCTCTCCAACACTTATTATTATCTTTTTTATTACAGCCATTCTAGTACATATGAAAGTATATCTCATTGTGGTTTTAATTTGTATTTCCCTGCTGGCCAGTGATGTTGAGCATTTTTTCATGTGCTTATTGGCCATTTGTAATTTTTTTTTTTTGGAAAAAGTCTATTCAGATCTTTTGCCTATTTTTAAATTGGGTTACTTCTTTTTTAAAAATGAAATTGTAGGGGTTCTTTGTATATTCTAGATGCAAGAGTTTTTCTCTCATTCCCTGAGTTGTTTTTCACATTCTTTTTTGTTTGTTTTTTTATTTAAATAATTTCTATACCAACATGGGGCTCAATGTAGATCTATTCATACTGACATCAACAGATTTCTTTTTTTTTTTAAAGATTTTATTTATTTATTTCAGAGAGACAGTGAGAGAAAGCATGAGAGGGGAGAAGGTCAGAGAGCAAAGCAGACTCCCCTTGGAGCTGGGAGCCCGATGTGGGACTCGATCCCAGGACTCCGGGATCATGACCTGAGCCGAAGGCAGTTGCCCAACCAACTGAGCCACCCAGGCGCCCTGACATCAACAGATTTCTAACATATATTAAATGAAAAAAAAAAAAAAAAAGCCAGTTAGAAAGCAGAATGTTTAGGATAATACCATTTTTATTTTTATTAAAAGAATAAAAAAACTGTCCATATAAGAGATATAGCTATATATGTGTGAAAAGGAAAATTGAATGTTAAGTGTTAAATTATGAGTGTCTTCCATTGCTGCTCCTGCTCTCCCAACCTTTCTAAGCCAAATATGGGATTACTTTGGCTGAAAACTGGAAAAGCCTACAGACTGCTTTACTTGAGAAAAGAATAGGGAAGCATAAAGGAAAAGCAAGAAAAAGGGAAGGAAATTTGAGAAAAGGTGCTTTTGAGTACAGAGGGTGAGAGCATGAGTGTGCAAGCAGTTTTGTGAGATGGAGAAAAAATGGCTAAAGTAGACATATTGGAAGTTTTATGGTGACATGCAATATCATTTTCATGTTATTCATTTCCTCACATGAAAAATGTAAAGCTGGGGCGCCTGGGTGGCTCAATGGCTTGAAGCCTCTGCCTTCGGCTCGGGTCATGATCCTGGGGTCCTGGGATCGAGCCCCACATCAGGCTCTCTGCTCAGCGGTGAGCCTGCCTCCCCCCTCTCACTCTGCCTGTCTCTCTGCCTCCTTGTGATCTCTCTCTGTCAAATAAATAAATAAAATCTTTAAAAAAATGTAAAACTGTGGCATTTGTTCATTTATTTCAAGGCAAAAGTTTAAAGTAGTGAAATAAAAATGACTTTTCATTCTACCCAATGCTTTTAAATCAAAGCTTTTGTCATTGATAATACTAAATAAACCAGCTGCCTTTATTTTTGAAGGCATTGACTAAACTTAATTTTCATTACAGATATTTGTTCAAGTTGCTGTAAGCAATTGGGATTGTCAGCTATATAAGATGTGTATATGTGTGTATAATCACCTATTGTTTAACATTTTTATCAGCTTCAGTTCATAGCCTTCTGCAGTTTCAGTAATTGCTTGCTTGTATATAATTTTTCTTTTTTAAAAAATAGACTATTTTTAAAAAATTTTAAATAAAAGACTGTTTTTCAGAGCAGTTTTACATTCACAGCAAAATTAAGAGGAAGGTACAGAGAATTCCCATGTACCCCCTGTCCCCACATATACATAGCCTTCCCCATTATCAATATCTCTCTACAGAGTGGTACATTTGTTGTAATTGATGAATCTACACTGAACTACACTGAATTACTGAATCTACACATCATTATTATCCAGAGTCCATAGTTTACATTATGGTTCACTCTTACTGTTGTATATGCTATGGGTATGGACAAATGTGTAATGATATATACCTACCATTATAATATCATATAAAGTAGCTTCTTCACTGACCTAAAAATTCTCTGTGCTCCACCCATTCATCCCTCCCTCCCTGCTAAATCCTGGCAAACACTGATGTTTTTACTCTCTCAACAGTTTTCCTTTTCCAGAATGTCAAATGGTTGGAATTGTACAGTCTGAAGATTGGCTTCTTTCACTTAGTAATATTCATTTAAGTTTTCTCCATGACTTTCTTTTTAGTGCTGAATACTTTTCCATTGTCTGAATGTTCCACAGTTTATTTGTCCATTCACTAACATACAAAACTCCTTTGGGTATATATCAAGGAGCCCGATTGCTGGATTGTTTGGTATGGGTATGCTTAGTTTAGTTTTGTTTTTTTTTTTAAAGATTTTATTTATTTGACAGACAGAGATCACAAGTAGGCAGAGAGGCAGGCAGAGAGAGAGAGGAGGAAGCAGGCTCCCTGCTGAGCAGAGAGCCTGATGCAGGGCTCGATTCCAGGACCCTGGGATCATGACCTGAGCTGAAAGCAGAGACTTTAAATCACTGAGCCATCCAGGCACCCCCGGTATGTTTAGTTTTGTTAGAAACTGCCGAACTATCTTACAAAGTGGCTATACTGTTTTGTAGTCCCAGAAGCGATGAATGAGAGTTCTTGTTGCTCCACACTGTTGCCAGCATTTGGTATCAGTATTACGGATTTTGCCATTCTAATAGTTGTGTGGTGTAGTTGTGTAGTGTTTTAATTTGCATTTCTCTGATGACACATGACGCAGAGCATCTTTTCATATGCTTATTTGAGTTCTTTGGTGAGATGTCTGGTAAGGTCTTTGGCCCATTTTTAAATCGGGTTGTTTGTTTTCTTATTGTTGAGTTTTAAGAGTTCTTTATGTATTTTGAGTAACAGTCCTGTATCTGAAATACATTTTGCAAATACTTTCTCTCACTATATGGCTTGTCTTTTCATTCTCTTGCCAGTGTCTTTTGCAGAGCAGAAATTTTTAATTTTAATGAAGTCCAGCTTACTAATTTTTTCTTTCTTGGATCATCCCTTTGATCTTGCAACTAAAAAGTCACCACCAAACCAAGGTCATCTAAGTTTCCTCCTATGTTATTTTCTAGGAGTTTTATAGTTTTGTGTTTTACATTTAGGTCTGTGATCCATTTTTAATTAATTTTGGGAAGGATATAAGGTTGATGTCTAGATTCATTTTTTTGCATGTGCATGTCCAGTTGTTCTAGCACCATTTTTTAAAAAGACTGTCTTTTCTCCAATGTATTGCTTTTGTTCCTTTGTCAAAAATCAGTTGGCTATATTTATTTTATGATTATTTACTACTACTACTATTATTATTATTTTTAATATTATTTTTATTAATATTATTAATATTAATAAAATATTAAAAATATTAAAGTATTAAAAATAATATTAGTATTATTTATTATATTTAATATTATTTTTAATATTTTATTTATTTATTTGACAGAGAGAGAGCGCGCACACAAGCGGGGAAGTGGCAGGTAGAGGGAGATGCAGGCTCCCCACTGAGCAGGGGCTTGATCTCAGGACCCTGGGATCATGACCTGAGCCTAAGACAGTTGCTTAACTGACTGAGCCATCCAGGCGCCCCTTATTTACAATTATTATTATCAGTTGACTGTAGTTCTGGGCTCTGTATTCTGTGTGATTGATGTATTTGTCTATACTTTTGTAATCACTGTCTTGATTACTGTAGCTTTATAGTAAATCTTGAAGTCAAGTAGTGTCAGTCCTCTGACTGTGTCCTCTTTCTCTCTCTCTCTTTTTTTTTTCTTTAAGAGAGGAAGAGTGAGAGAGTGAGTGGGGGATGGTGGGGAAAGGGGTAGTGGGAAAGGGAGAGAGAGAATCTTAAGCAGACTCCATACCCAGCATGGAGCCCAGTGAGGGGCTCCATCTCACCACCCTGAGATCATGACCTGAGCCAAAATCAAGAGTCAGATGCTCAACTGACTGAGCCACCCAGCATCCCTGTGTCCTTCTCTTTTAATATTGAGTTGACTATTCTGGGTCTCTTCCCTCTCCATATGAGCTTCAAAATTAGTTTGTCAATATCCACAAAATAATTTCCTAGGGTTTGGGTTGGGATGGATTGATCTGTAGATCAGGTTGGGAAGAATTGGCATCTTGACAACACTGTTTTTCTACTTATGAACATGGACTATATCTTTCCATTTATTTAGTTCTTTGATTTCGTTCATCAGAGTTTTGTAGTTTTCCTCATGTATATAATTTTTTATGTTGCAAATTGACCTTAGAAATTATTACACAAAGTTCAACCAGTTTATTCTACTTATACAGAAAGTCCTGGTTCATATGAACTGTGGGAACCAGGATCCAGACAGCCATACTAAGGAGTTCTTGGCTTTTCTTTTTCTTTTCTTCAAAAGAGCACTTCTGGTTCATATGAGCTGTGGGAACCAGGATCCAGACAGCCATACTAAGGAGTTCTTGGCTTTTCTTTTTCTTTTCTTCAAAAGAGCACTTCTTCCTGGACTTAAATGTTTTAATGGAGACATAATAACACAGTTGCCAGATTCCAGCCTTACTCTTCATTGACATAGTATAACATGGCAGTATTGTATGGTTCTGTGTGTGACCTTGAGCTAGTTAGTTCCCCTCTTTGTGCCTCAGTTTTCTATATATAAAATGAGGGAATAATATCCTCCTTCATAAGGTTGCTATAGAAATTAAATAAGGAAATATATGCAAGTGTTTATAGCATAGCACTAGCATATGCTATGTACTCAAAAAATGATAGAAATGATAGCTAGTAGTAGTTTGCTATTTTGAATTTTCTTTAAGAATTTTAAACTGTGTCAGAAAGAACAAACAGCTATCAATTTTAACAAATTTCACACTTAATTCAATCTGATATAAATCTAGTTGTATTCATGGTAAGCCTGAAGTAGTAATGTAAAAGGATTTTGTTTGTTTGGTTTTGTTTTTTAAATTGTGAAGGGAGTTCAGAGGAGCAACAGAATGAAGCATACGCAAATGGTGAAACAATATTCCCTTCCATCTACTCCCCACTCCTCTGCAATCATCAGCATTCATTTCCTTGAGCAAAGGATGATGAAAGTGAAAATCTTTTGCGTTAAAAGACCCTGAACTTTTGAGTTTGAAAAACCCAAGGCCTGAAAGATTCAAGATACGGAGTTCATGCCATCAACAGTGGATTTGTAAGAATAGATGAAGGGTGAGTCTGCTTACTCCACCCTGGACTAATAAAATGTTTATGGGCCCAGCAGGATGTGGGCACAAGGAAAGAGCATTCATGAATGTAAACATGAGATATGTAGGCAACAGGCCTGAGAGAAACCCCACCTTGTTGAAGAGGCCAGCAGACCCAAAAAGGCCCTACTCTCAGGACCAGTCAGGCATCCCAATTCCTCGCAGGGCCCAGGCAGGAATGAACACATGGCAGCTTGAATAGATGCGGCCCAGAGGCCTCAACGTCATGTCCACCTCTGGAACTTAGGTACAGCCCAGGAAAGGCAGGAGGGCAACTGAGATTAAGTTGCTATTGGGTGGAATGGAGGCTCAAAATAGGAATTAAGTCTAGTGATATAAAATTAATTTTTTATGCTCCCGAGTTAAGGTCTTAAATCTATAAGGATCTAAATATGTTCTCAGTGTCGAACTGTAATGTTTTAAAATGTAATATCTTTCTTATATCTGAAAAACTGTAGCCTGCCTCCCAACCATCATGCCTAGAAAAAAGGTGTCATTGTCCATGATGCTAATTACACATTACATAGAGAGTAAATGCTTTAACCATACCAGGGTAGAATTAAAATACATACTTTATTTGGAAGGGCTCCTAAATTTGTAAAAAAACTACATTTTAGAATACTTGGTAGTTAAAATGATTTCCATGTCTAGATGCTAAGTGGTCTAGACTTGCTTTATGAAGACGGGCTCCCTCAAACACCACCATCTTAGATAATTCAGCATTCAATGCAACAGCGAAAACATAGCACGTTAAATCTGGCTGGAATGTAGATAGAGACTGACATGTTAGATTTAGTACAACTGTAGAATTAATACTCAAAACCCCCATGCTGCACAGTTTTCCCATATGCTACATAAAAATGCTATATAGTTTCTCACTCACAAGCTGCTATGCTAGGGTGCTAGCTGATTTTATGCCTTCAACTTGCTTAATGTTTTCATTTATATACAGGAGAGTTTTACATCACATCGGTCAGCCTATTGCAAAATAATTTATGACAAAATCATAATTTATACAAAGTATTGATTTAGCATTAATTTCCAAACTAAAATTCAATGAATTATAAATCTGTAAATAAGTCAGTGAAGCAAAAGACATAAATGACAAAAAAAAATAGTCATTGTGTTGTATATTTGCTTTTTAGATAGCTACATGGGGAAAATATATGGGAGAAGACATCATAAAATTTAAAATTAGTAACATAAAAATAACACAATACACAAAGAATTAGACTATCTCAACAAAATTGTGAAGAAAAATCACCCAAGAATCTGGTTCATAATTTTGACATACTGGCATCACAGTTCAGTTGAATGATACCCTGTAAAGGAAAGCATCTTCACACCCTAGTTCTTCCAAAAAAATTTGGAGCTAGATCGATAACACAATCTATTTAATTCTCAGAATATCATGTTTCTGTTTGTGTGCATATGTTTGAATATCTTTACTATTTAAAAAACCACATGGAAGACATTACCTTGGCAATGTAATATTCCAAACCGCCAGTGGATGTTTGAATCTCCTCTACTATGTGCTTTATAAGCAATCTCCCTGCCTAGGTTTGATCACCTGTAGTGATGGGAACTCATTGTCTTGGATACATAAAGGTCTATTTGTATTAGCTTTGGCTGGTTCCTTAGAGATAAAGGCAATGCCAGTTCAGTTTCCATTTTGGTCAAAGAAAATCTTTTTTCTAAGACCATATTTAGCAGATCCTTTGCAACCCAATCTCAGGGGTGTCAAGTGGGCACAATAGAGATCAGATAAGAGAGTCATTATGTTAATGAAGATACCATTATTGCTTGGGTAGAAAGTTAACTCCTTCATTTTGACACATTTTATTGATAGTTGCTGTTTTCATTAGGTACTATTGTTTAGTGAAAAAAAGTCAGGGTTTTCATTTGGAAAATTATGGCATGAGAATGTACATTCCTGTCAAGAGTCTTAAGATCCACTGTGCTTGGACTAATTAGGTTTAGTTCATGTGCCTACCATTGGCCAGGGAAATGGGATGCATTAGGCCTGGTCATGTGCTTTAACTCCAGGCCCAGGGGTATTATCTTATCAGATCACGTTGACTGTGATGGGGTGAACAGTGAATCACAAAGGAAAATTAGGGCTGTGACTCGGTCTCCTCTAAATATTGTGTGGGTTGTATACTGCACAACTTCAAGGGTCACAATTCATACAGTCTGCGATGTGATTGCAGTGTACAACCACTGAAATTTTTCAATGTACAACCTGTGCAGCTGTATGCAGTAACCCTAAGTTGTGACTTGGAAAAGAATAAATGCTGGAAAAGCAAATTACAAATATCCTCTATTCTGATTAACTACTTTTTTTTTTTAAAGATTTTATTTATTTATTTGACAGACAGAGATCACAAGTAGGCAGAGAGGCAGACAGAGAGAGAGGAGGAAACAGGCTCCCCGCGGAGCAGAGAGCCCGATGTGGGGCTAGATCCCAGGACCTGAGACCATGACCTGAGCAGAAGGCAGACGCTTTAACCTACTGAACCACCCAGGCGCCCCTGATTAACTACTTTTGCTTATCTATATGCTCCCTAAAAGTTTAAGAGAGTACTTATGATATCATTTTCTTTCTTTCTTTCTTTCTTTCTTTCTTTCTTTCTTTCTTTCTTTCTTTCTTTCTTTTTAAATTAAGATCCCAATTTTGGGGCACCTGGGTGGCTCAGTGGGTTAAGCCTCTGCCTTCAGCTCAGGTCATGATCTCGGGGTCATGGGATGGAGCCCTGCATAGGGCTGTCTGCTCAGTGGGGAGCCAGCTTTCACCTCTCTGCCTGCCTCTCTGCCTACTTGTGATCTCTCTCTGTCCAAAAAAAAAAAAAAAAAATCAAAATTTTAACTATTTCCAGGTCTGTTTATATATTTTGCCTCTGAAACAGTAGTTTTTAAAAGTCTTATTTATTTTTTAATTCAAGTTAGTTAACATATAGTGTAGCATTGGTTTCAGTAGATTTTAGTGATTCATCATTTACATATAATACCCAGTGCTCATTCCAACAAGTGCCTTCCTTAATCCCCATCAGCCATTAAGCCTATGCCCCCATCCACCTCCCCTCTAGCAGCCCTTAGTTTTTTCTCTACATTTAAGAGTCTCTTATTGTTTGCCTCCCTCTCTGTTTTTCTTTTATTTATTTATTTATTTTATTATTTTTTTATTTTTTCCTTCCCTTTCCCTATTTTCATGTGTTTTTTTTTTCTTAAATTCCACATGTGAGTGAAATCATACAATATTTGTCTTTCTCTGACTGACTTATTTCTTGCAAATGGAAAGATTTCATTCCTTTTGATCACTGATTAATATTTCATTGTGTGTGTGTGTGTGTGTGTGTGTGTATATATATATATATATATATATATATATATATATATATATATACCACATCTTGTTTCTCCATTCATCAGTTGAGGGATATTTGGTCTCTTTCCATAATTTGGCTATTGTTGATAATGATGCTATAAACACTGGGGTGCATGTGCCTCTTTGAATAACTATTTTTGTATCTTTTGGATAAATACCAAATAGTGCAGTTGCTGGGTTGTAGAGTAGTTCTATTTTTAGCATTCTGAGGAAACTATGTACTGAAACAGTAATTTTCAATTCTTTGTTTTCCTACTACAATATGCACAAAGAATGAGTTTCATATAAGTTTACACTGAGGTTACATACAATCCTGAGTGTGTTCTCAAACTCTGCCCTTTTGTCTTTCATTCAAGAAAACAGGTGTGATCTTATGAGCTCCATAGGAGAAGAGAGAGCTGTAGGCCTGGTGGGCCATGTGGTGTTTGTGAAGTGTGAGTCCTGCCCTTCCCCACAGCAAGTCAAGTAATGTGGGAGATCCTTAGAGGATCTCCAGTAAACTATGTTTTGAGGGAGGTGCCTGCAAGAAGGAGTGCCTGGCATTTTGGTATCACAGATGTCCACACATCTGTTTAGGCGGCACACTGATCTGTCACCTGTGCCTGACTAAGCGAGGGAAGAGTAAATATGAGAGAAATGGAGACAAGGACGGGGCTTGGTGTAGCAGCCTGTATTTCCTGTATCAGAATACGGATGTGAGCATTTTTCCAGAGTCGGGAGCTATAGAAAACAGCTGCCTGTCCCACAGAGCTACTCACCGGCTGAAGGTACCCCAACAGCAAAAGTGTAAAGGAGACAGGGATAGAGGTGGCAGAAGTAAGGCTGGAACCAGACCTCTGAAGACTGAGAACTGAGTTGTGGTGAGGCCCCATCAAACTCTGCATAGAAACCAGTTGGAGAGCTGACTCACAGAAAACACTTTGGTGGTCATGGTGGTGAGCTACCCAAATCTCCATTCAAGAAGGAACTTGCTTTTCAACCGCAGGGAGTGCAGTTAGCTGAGAGCTTCCAGCTACGCTATCTCTGGGATTAGATGCAGAATTTGAGCTGGGGCCTGAGCTTTTTCTGGGTGGCCCCTAGTTAGTGGCAAAGCACAGCAGACGTATAAAGCCTGGTCACTTCTGCCTGATGCGAGACTCCCCTACTATGCAATCTTTGCTCCAGAGCTGCTTATTGGTTGACTGAGACTTTGTCAGACCTGCATCCCGGTCTGAGGTTTTCCCTTTCTATTTCCCCCACCCTATCCTTTATCTTTGGTAGACATTATTCCTTAGTAAGCATCTTGTACTCCTAACTCTGTTGTAGCCTCTACTTCTTGGACCACTTGTACTAACACAGTATCCTTGACCAGTTAGGATTTACCAGAGAAATAATGGAGAGAGATGTTGGCCTTTTTCGTCCTTCCTCCAATGCCAGTAGCTGGGGAGTAGGACCAGAAAGGTAAGGAGAGAGAAGGAAAGCACATGATGCTTCCTTCCCACTCCATATCCTTTTAGCTTTGGGTCAAGCCTGCCCTGGAAAGGAAGGGGGATGAGGAATAAATTAAGTTAAAATTAGGGCTGCCAGATTTGCAAATAAAAATATAGGATATCTAGTTACATTTGAATTTCAAATAAACATTGAATACTTTTTTAGTGTAAGTCCCAAATATTGCCTGTTTCTTTTCTTTTCTTTTTTTTTTTTTTTTAAAGATCTTATTTATTTACTTGAGAGAGAGTGAGAGCACAAAGGGAGAGGGAGAAGCAGACTCCCTGCTAAGCAAGGAGCCTGACGGGGGGCTCAATCCCAGGACTTTGGGATCATGACCTGAGCCAAAAGCAGCTGCTTAACCAACTGAACCACCTAGGTGCCCCAAATATTGCATGTTTCTAAATATAACCTTTAAGTTTGAAGTTTTTACCAGACCTAGTTGTTTGTTTATTTGTTATAAGGGTGAGACTTTTAATACTCAACAGGGATCAGAAAGTTGTCAGAATTTGTCCAAGATCTTAAAGGGAAGAAAGAGATTCAACATTCCACAGCTGGGCGCATGAGAAAAAAGAAAAAAGTTTCAGATTTCTACCCCCTGAGGTGAAATTCTTCAATAAACTGGTTATATACATAAGCATGAAGAGTAAATCTTTCAAACACTTCTATAGTTCAATTGTGATTAGTAACAATTACTAGATGCTAGATTGTAACAACAGCTTGGTGTCTTCTAGTGAACCCTGCTCTCAAAGACACTTCAGGGGACGACATTTATATAAGCTGAAGGGTATAAAAAAACCTTCTTACACTCTCAAAAACTCTTAGAGCTATCCAAAAGAAGGTGAAAGAAAAGAGCTTTGTCCTTTTGCCCTGCACATGCAGAAAAGTCTGAATCTTTAACCTCGAGTAGCAAGTTCATCCCATTGGGATCTAGCCATGATCGCATGCTGCAGAAGAAGAGGTAGCTACCGCACCCTCTTTTCTCAGCTCTCTGTCAAGGTCAGCAGCTAGACAGAGCTCAGAGTGGAGAGGGTGGAACTTAAAATTGCTTATGAAATAGAATTGTTCTGAGAAGGAGCAGAGGGGCAAGTTCTGAAGGAAAAAACAAGAAACAATTTCCAGAGGGCAAGAGAACAAAATATAGTGAGGAAATATAGCTCAGACACACATATTGTGCTATGTATGTATTGGGATGGGGGCAGGCAATTACAGGCTTAAGCTTGTGAATGAATTAATTAATTGAACAAGCAGATATTTCTTGGTTCTTGAATTTTACTCACACCATTAAAGAATATTCCCATAACATTTATGTAAAAAAAATATCTGACTGGGAAGAAATATACCACAATACTATTTCACACTTGAAAGATTTTGAATGATTTTTGGTATATTCT
Source organism: Martes martes (assembly GCF_963455335.1). NCBI lineage: Eukaryota > Metazoa > Chordata > Mammalia > Carnivora > Mustelidae > Martes > Martes martes. The sequence goes on along the minus strand of NC_137904.1, from coordinate 31,329,731 downwards.
CTTTCTATGAACTGTGTATATATCATTTTTATGATTCTTAAACAGACCCATTTGTGCTAGCATTTTAATACCATAAATAAATGCCCATAAAACTTTTTTTTAACTTCTTTTGACTCTTTGCAGTTTTCATTGTTTATAGCAATGTAATGATTAAGAATATTTTTTCATCTGAAATTGACTTGCAAATGATTACCTACTTATGTGCATCAAATAATCGTATAAATGGAATGAATAATGGGGAACTCTGATACACTCCCATAGCTTTATTAGAAAGGGTAGTTTTTTAAATTAATAATTTCAGGGTGCCTGGGTGGTGCAGTTGGTTGGGTGTCTGCCTTCAGCTCGGGTCATGATCTTGGGGTCCTGGGATCAAGTCCCATGTCGGGCTCCTTGGTCTATAGGGAGCCTGTTTCTCCCTCTCCCTCTGCTGCTCCCCCTGCTTGTGTTCTCTCTCTCTCTCTTTCTCTCTCTCTCTCAAATAAATAAATAAAATCTTTAGAAAAGAAAAAGTTAATTAATTAATAATTTCACATCTGGGTTAAAAGACCAACCTAAATAATTTATATATGTTCCTATGTTAATAAAATGTAGTATACTTTAAGTGAAGGAAGCACTGGATTGATAAGAACCATCAAATTTATAATTGTTTTTATGTCAGGCGTTTTATAGAAAGATATTCTATAAAGGCCACATAGAACCTGGATTCCATAAAATCCAGGTAATATATTGATCTCACATCTGTAAATCAACAATTTGATCATTAAGTGGATGCATTCGTAATAAATTTAAATTTAAAATTATGCAGATTTCATTTTTTTTCCAATAGAACAATAAAATACCAGCATAGAAATCATCAACTGAGTCTCATGCCTCTAGACAGAACCATAATTAAGTTACCTTAGGTAACTGTCCATCCCAGTGAGAGTCTGTAACATGCTCAGTATTCTATTCTTATAAAGATCTTTCAACAGAAGTTTCTTTATTATGTTTAATTCAAGTATTTGCTTTTCAGTTTAATCCCACATCACGTGACTTTATATTACATATAGGAATTCATCCCATTATAGAAATTTATGCAGTAAATGTCCTTATTCCATCATTTTATTTTACCCAGTGTCACTCTGATGGAAAATATTATGTCATTTCATATTTATCATTAATATTATTTTCATATATTAACTATATTTTCTTCTCTTTTGTCATAGAGTAATCATTTGCTATTACATTGCCTATTTTTTTAAAAAGATTTTATTTATTTACTTGACAGACAGAGATTACAAGCAGGCAGAGAGGCAGGCAGAGAGAGAGGAGGAAGCAGGCTCCCCGCCAAGCAGAGAGCCCGATGCGGGGCTTGATCCCAGGACCCTAGGATCATGACCTGAGCCGAAGGCAGAGGCTTTAAACCACTGAGCCACCCAGGCGCCCCTACATTGCCTATTTGATATCTGTATACGATGCTTTCTTTTCTCATATGGTTTTCTTTTACAAAGCACAAAATGGCCCTCACGTATTTATCTGTAATTTACAAGTATACTAAACTGCAGTAATTTGAGTTTGAGTTTGAGAGAGAGAGAGAGCATGAGCAGTGGGGAGAGGAAGATGCAGCCTCCTGGCTGAGAAGGGAGCCTGATGCAGGACTTGATCCCAGGACCCTGGCTGGGATGATGTCCTGAGCCCAAGGCAGACGCTTTACCGACTGAGCCACCCAGGTCCCCCTCCCATTTTGATCTGGCCATATGATTAACTTCTCACCAATGGAATATAACCAGAAGTTGATGTGCAACCTCCTGCACTTACCCTTAATGGGTGGAGGCATTTGGCTCTTCCCTTTTCCCATCATATACATGATGGCTGGAGCTCCATTTTGGACCATAAGGAAGAACTCCATACCTTTAGATGGTAAAGCATACAGTTGAAGCATTCTGGGTTCCAGATGACTGCACAGCCACTGTAGCATCCTAAAATGTCTATCTCCAGACTTTTATGTGAAAGAGAAATGAACTTGAACTTTAAATGCTTATTATTTTTGGTTTCTGCTACATGCAACTGAATCCATAGCTCAATAATATGGGTAGGCAACAAACAAACACAAAACAGAAACAGAAAAAAACTGGTGGTTTGCCAGAGGAGTGGGGGTTGGGAAATGGGTGAAATAGGTGAAGGGGATTAAGAGGTACAAACTTGCAGTTATAAAATAAGTAAGTCATGGGCAAAGGAGGCAAGAATATGCAATGAGAAGAGTGCCTGGTGGCTTAGTGGGTTAGGGCCTCTACCTTCGGCTCGGGTCATGATCCCAGGGTCCTGGGATCTGGCCCCACGTCCGGCTCTCTGCTCAGTGGGGATCCTGCTTCTCCTCTCTCTCTCTCTCTGCCTGCCTCTCTGCCTACTTGTGATCTCTGTCTGTCAGGTAAATAAATAAAAACTTAAAAAAAAAAAAAGAATATGCAATGAGAAAAAGTCTCTTCAACAAATGGGGATGGGACAACTGGACAGCTACGTGCAAAAGAATGAAACTGGACCGCCTTCTTACACCATACACAAAAATAAAATCAAAATGGATTAAACACCTAAATGTGAGACCTGATACCATTAAAATCCTAGAAGAAAGCACAGGCAGTAATTTCTCTGACATTGGCCATAGCAACATTTTTCTAGATCTATCTCCTAAGGCAAGGGAAACAAAAGCAAAAATAAACTGTTGGGCGATACCAAAATAAAAAGCTTCTGCAAAGGAAACAATCAACAAAATAAAAAGACAGCCTACTGGATGGAGAAGATGTTTGCAAATGGCATAAATGATAATACGTAATATTATCAAATGATAATACGTAAAGAACTTACAGGACTCAACACAGGAAAAAATAATCCAATTAAAAATGGGCAGGGGCGGGGCGCCTGGGTGGCTCAGTGGGTTAAAGCCTCTGCCTTCAGCTCAGGTCATGGTCTCAGGGTCCTGGGATCGAGCCCCGCATCGGGCTCTCTGCTCAGCGGGGAACCTGCTTCCTCCTCTCTCTCTGCCTGCCTCTCTGCCTACCTGTGATCTCTCTCTCTGTCAAATAAATAAATAAAATATTAAAAAAAAAATGGGCAGAAGAGATGAACAGACGTTTCTCCAAAAAAGACCAACAGATGGCCAAACAGGTGAAAAGAAGGTCAACGTCACTCATCATCAGGGGAATGCAAATCAAAACCATAATGAGATATCACATCACACCTGTCAGAGTAGCTAAAATAAAAAGTATAAGAAACAAGTGTTGGTGAGGTTGTGGAGAAAAAGGAACCCTCATGCGCTATTGGTGAGAATGCAAACTAGTGCAGCCACATTGGAAGACAGTGTGGAGGTTCCTCAAAAAATTAAAATTTTTACCATGTGATCCAGTAATTCCACTACTGGATATTTACCCAAAGAATAAAAAGCATTGTTCAAAAAGATATATGCATCCCCATCTTTATTACAGCCTTATTAATGGCCAAGTTATGGAAGCAGCCTAAATGTCTCTCAATAGATTAACCAATAAAGAAGAGGTGAGATAGATAGGTAGATAGATAGATAGATAGATAGATATAGCAGAATATTACTCAGCCATAAAAGAGAATGAAATCTTGCCATTTGCAACAACACAGATGGATCTAGAGGGTATGGTGCTAAATGAAATAAGTCAGATAAAGACGAATACCATATGATTTCACTCATATGTGGAATTGAAGAAAGAAAGCAAACAAATGAAAAAAAGAGAGACCAAAAAACAGACTCCTAACAGTTTGGTAGAGAACAACTGTTAGAGAAACATCATTTTCTCGGAGAACAAACTGATGGTTGCCAGAGGGGAAGTGGTTGAGTGAAATAAGTGAAGGGGATTAAGAGTACACTTACTGTGATGAACACTGAGTAATGTCTATAATTGTTGAATTACTACATTGTACACTCAAAACTAATATAACATTGTATGTTAATTATCCTGGAATTAAAATAATCAGTCATGAAGATAAAAGGTATAACCTGGGGAATATAGTCTATAATATTGTAATAACCTTGTATGGTGACAGGTGAGCATAGCTCAATGTATCGAATTGTCTGATTGCTATGTTGTAAACGTGAAACTAATATAACATTGTATGTAATCTGTACTTTAATAAAAAATAATACAGGTAGGCAGTAAGGACTCACTAAATTGACAGAAGGCTGGAAGGCTTTGAAAAAAGGCTGAACACAGGGGAGACATGGAGGTATACAATTTTAGCACCATACTACTGCTGCTGGGAGCAGCCTGATTCCCAGATGCCCCTCGTCTTTGGTTCAATCACTCAAGATGCAAAATTCTGGCAAGGAGAATTTTGTTGCTTGAGGCCCTGTGTCTGCTCCTGAGTTGCACCAAATGACAGCTGGAGGAAAGGTCTGGTCCTGTTTCCATAGAGAGCCTCATCAGTGGGATATAGGTGCCAGGAATAGTCCACACATTAATAAAACACACAATGAGGAATTTCATCCATAGGAAGATTGAGCTACTGATAGAAAGCAGGAAGGCAAGGATGCTGGACAGCCATAAAAAAACAGCAAATATGCACTACTGAATCAAGGCAAATTAAGAGAGGCTATTTTTCCATTTAACTTAAATCTTTCCTATTTTGGTGGATCCATTTTGTCATAAAACATTGCAGTTTTCTTTCACAATACCTTTACTTTAAGTGGCACACATTTATCATTTCTTCTAAATTCTGTTGCAAGCAGATTCATGGGCAGCTTATAGTACTCATATGCTCTATCCTACTTTTTGGCAATAGCATCATGAAAAATAATGGCAACATTGCATAAAAGCTACAATTAAAGTTCTGTCTTTAGATTTTCAAAATACTTCTTAAGAATAGTAGCAGCATTTTGTATGTGTATAAAAAAAAAAACCTCTTAGCAACTGAAAAGCTATTAGCATTCTTTCAAAAGCCAGTATCAGTCTTAGAATCTTGTATTTTTTCCAGCTTAATTGAGATGTAATTAACCTATAACATGTGTAAGTTTAAGGTGTACAGCCTGTTAATTTGATATACTTACATATTATGAAATGAATATGACTTAGGGTAGTTAACTCTTCCATCACCTCACATAATTACCATTTCTTTTTTGTGATTAGAATATTGAAGATCTACTCTTGGCAACTTTTAAGTATATGCAGCAGTATCATTAACTATCATCACCACGCTGTACATTAGATCCCCGGGACATTTTATAACTGAAAGTTTGTACTTTTTATCAACATCTTCCCATTTCTTTTCCCCCACCTCCTAAGCCTCCGGCAACCGCTATTTTGGGTAGGACTTCCAATACTATGTTAAATACAAATGGTGAGAGTGGGCACATTTCTGCTGTTTCTGATGTTTGGAGGTAAAGCTTTCAGTGATTCACTGCTGAGTATGATGTTATCTGTGAGCTTGTCTTATATGGCCTTTATTATGTTGAGATACATTCCTTTTATACTCAATTTATTGAGAAATTTTATCATGAAAGGATACTGGATTTTGCCAGTTGCTTTTTGTAAAGCTATGGATGTGATCATATAATTTTTCTTTCATTCTATTAATGAAATCATACTTACTGGTTCGCTTATGTTGAACCATCCTGACAACCCTGGGATAAAGCCTCTTGATCATGGTGTATAATCCTTTTAATATTCTGTTGAATTCTCATATTTGCCAATATTTTGTTGAGAATTTTTCATCTATATTCATTAGGGATATTTGCCTATAATTTCCTTTTTTGCGTGTGTGGTGTCCTTATCTGACTTTTGTAGAAGGGTGGTGCTGGTCTTGTAAAATGAGTTTGGGAGTCTTTCCACCTCCTCAGTTTTTGGAAGAGTTTTGAGGATTGGCTCTAATTTTTCTTTAATGTTTGGTAGAATTTATCAGGGAGACCATCTGGTCCTGGGCTTTTCTTATTGGGAGATTTTTGATTACTGCTTCAGTCATCTTACTCATTATGAGTCTGTTCAGATTTTTTAGTTCTTTATGATCAGTCTTGGTAGTTCTTTATGATCAGTCTTTATGATCAGCCACTGTCTTTCTGTGGTATTAGTTATATCTCCTCTCACATTTCTGATTTTATTTATTTGAGTCTTCTTTTTTTAGTCTAGTAAAAGTTTTTCAATTTTGTTTACATTTTCAAAAAGTACCTCTTCAGTTTGTTGATCTTTTAAATTGTTTTTCTTGTCTCTATTTAATTTATTTCTGCTATGATCTTTGTCATTTCTTTTTTTTTTTTTCCGCTAACTTTGGGCTCAGTTTGTTTTTGTAGTTCCTTAAGGTGTAAAATCAGGTTGTTTATTTGAGATCTGTTTTCTTTATTGCTATACACTTTTCTTTTAGTACTGCTTTTGCTGCATATGTTTTGGTGTATGTTTTTGTTTCCATTTTCATTTGTTTTAAGATAATTTTTAGTTTTCTTTTTTCTTTTTGACTCATTGGTTATTCAGGAGTGTTTTGTTTAATTTTCATATATTTGTAAATTTTCCAGTGTTTCTCTTGTTATTGATTTCTAGTTTTATACCATGGTGGTCAGAAAAGACACTTAGTATGATTTTAATCTTAAATTTGCTAAGACTTGTTTTGTATTGTAACACATAATCAATCCTGGAGAATGTTCTTTTTTTTTTTCTTCCCCCTGGAGAATGTCTGTGTGCACTTGACGGGGCACTGGGTGGGTCAGTTGGTTAAGCGGCTGTCTTCAGCTCAGGTCATGATTCCAGGGTCCTGGGACTGAGCCCCGCATCGGTTCCCTGCTCAGCAGAGAGCCTGCTTCTCTCTCTCCCTCTGCCTGCCACTCTGCTTACTTGTGTTGTCTAGCTCTCTGTCAAATAAATAAATAAAATCTTAAACAAACAAACAAAACACAGCTATTTTGAGGGACAACTGGGTGGCTCAGTGGGTTAGGTGGCTGCCTTCGGCTCAGGTCATGATCCCAGCATCCTGGATGGAGTCTGACATGGGGCTCCTTGCTCAGCAAGGAGCCTGCATCTCCCTCTGCCTCTGCCTGCCATTCTGCCTGCCTGTGCTCAATCTCTCTCTCTCTCTCTCTGACAAATAAATAAATAAAATCTTAAAAAAACCCCACACAGCTATTTTGAATTCTTTATTGGCAAAATCACAAATACCCATGTAGTTGGGACAGTTACTGTAAGATTATTGTGCTCTTTGCTGGTCTCATGTTTCCCTGATTCTTCATGTTCTCTCAAGTTTTATATTGCTGTCTTCACACTGGAAGTAGCAACCACCTCCTCCAATTTTTACTAACTGCCCTCTCCAATTGCCCAAACTTACATACTTTAGTCACTAAATTTGGGGGTGAGTTGTTACACAGCAATAGGTAATACGAACATTTGTATATGTAGAGTCTTCTCTCTTGTAGTGGCTAGATAGTATGCTGTTTTTAAAAATATACCACAGTTTATGGGACGCCTGGGTGGCTCAGTGGGTTAAAGTCTCTGCCTTCGGCTCAGGTCATGATCTCAGGGTCCTGGGATCGAGCCCCGAGTCAGGCTCTCTGCTCATCTAGAGCCTGCTTCCTCCTCTCTCCCTCTGCCTGCCTCTCTGCCTACTTGGGATCTCTGTCTGTCAAATAAATAAATAAAATATTAAAAAATATATATATATATGTGTGTGTATGTGTGTGTGTGTATATATATATATATATATATACACACCACAGTTTATTTAAACATTCTCCAATGTTTCATTAATACAAACAATACTGCAGTGAATATCTATATACATATGTTATGTATGTTATGTATATAGTGAAAGTGTCTTTGAAGGACAAATTCCTAGAAGTAGATGTTGGTTCAAGGATTTATGCATGTGTAGTTTTCTTAGATATTTCACAATGGCCCAATAGAGTCACATCAATTTTCATAACCTTCAGAAATTTATGAGAATGCCTGTTATCTCATCACCAGTATAGTGTGAAATCAACTTGTTTGCTTTTTTTTTAAACCAATCTTCTAGGTAAAAAGTGGTATCTCAAATGTAGTTTATTTATTTATTTATTTATTTGAGAGAGAGAAAGAGAGCATGAGCACAGGGAGGGGCAGAGAGAGAGGGAGAAAGAGAATCTTAAGCAGAGTCCACCCTAAGCACAGAGTCTGATGTGGGGCTCAATCTCAGGACCCTAAGAGCATGACCTCAACTGAAATTAAGAGTCAAATGTTGGGATTCCTGGGTGGCTCAGTCAGTTAAGCAACTGCCTTCAGCTCAGGTCATGATTCCAGGGATCTGGGATCCAGTCCCACGTCGGACTCTCTGCTTGGTAGGGAGTCTGCTTCTCCCTCTACCTTTTCTCCTGCTTGTGCATGCGTGCGCGCTCTCTCTCTCTCTCAAATAAATAAATAAAATCTTAAAAAAAAAAAAAAGTCAGATGCTTAATTGACTTAAGCCATCCAGGTGCCCCTCAATTGTAGTTTAAATGGGGATTTCTTTTATTATGAGAGAATTTGAACATCTTTTCAAATTCTTGAATCATTTATAATTCTTTTCCAATGAATTGTCTTCTCATGTTTTTTTTTCTGCTAGATTGCTGGTCTTCCTTTTTATTCAATTGTTATGGCTCTTTAAAGAAATTATGTCTTTGTGGTGTGTTGTAAATTATTCCCAGTTTTTAATTTTTTTTCCTTATAATAGTTTTTAGTTATGCAGATTTAAAAAAAATCATTGGAAGGACATTTACGAGATCTACCCTCATAATAAAATGTTAAGTGCACAATGTTTTTATATATAAGCACAGTATTAAAAATTTTTTTTATATAGTTGAATTTATCAATTTTACTTTTGGTATTTTCTAGGTTTTGTGTCATACTTAGGCATTCCCTATTTCAGTAAGACTTAAAACACTTTACTACCTTTTAAAAATGTATCTTTTTTAAAAAAGATTTTATGTATTTATTTGAGAGAGACAGAGAGAGAGAATGCACACAGTAGGGTGGAGGGCAGAGGGAGAGGCAGGCTCCCTACTGAGCAGGGAACCCAATGCGGGACTCAATCCCAGGACCCTGAGATCATGACCTGAGCTGAAGACAGACACTTAATGACTGAGACACCCATGCGTCCCAAAAATGTATCTTTTTTATGTCCGGAATTTATTTTGCAATATGGAGTGATGTAGGAATCAAGCTTAATTTTTTCCATATGACCTACCATTTTTTCTAATATCATGTACTAAATATACATATTCTTTTGCAAAGCATCATTAATAACCACATTTATCTTATAAAAAGAACTTGTGTGCCCACATGCTAGCATAATACTGTAAACATTTTAGCAAAATTGGTGCACAGTATTTTACATGACTTATCTCATTTAATCTTTAAAGAATCCCTATCCCTATGAGGTATTCTCATTTTGGGCTGTGGACCCTTATTTTGAGGGGGGTTTAAGTAATTTTCTTAAGGAGATAAGGCCTAGGATGTGGCAGAGTCAGGATTCAAAACCACTTCTGTCATGCCTCAAATTCTGCTCTTACTGACAGTACTATATATAAGTGGGGATGTCTGGCTTTAAACCACTATGCCATTCAGCTTACCTCTTCATAAGTTAATATTCATAAATTAATAAAAGTCCCCTTTTAACTAAAAAAATTTGTGAGGCTATTTTATGGCCCCAGAGAACACCTGCTTCAGAGAAAAGGCTTGTTGGGAAGTTAGTTGCCATGTGCTACAAATGATGCTGATGGTAGTCGCATTTGTGGGTCGCCTGTTATCTCTCCACCATGTATATAATATCCCTGGTACAGTCAAGAAATTAGTTTGGTTACCAAAATATCTAAGGATGTTCAGTTCAAATCCATTCTGATCAGCTGTAGATCAGAGGTTCCAGCAACCTCCTCCTTGGGTTTTTTTTTTTTTTTTTAAGATTTTATTTATTTGACAGAGATCACAAGTAGGCAGAGAGGCAGGCAGAGAGAGAGGAAGGGAAGCAGGCTCCCCGCTGAGCAGAGACCCCGGTGCTTTAACCCACTGAGCCACCCAGGCGCCCCTCCTCCTTTGGTTTGATTAACTTGCTAAAGCAGCTCACAGAACTCAGAAACATCTTATTTACTAGATTATCAGTTTATTACAAAAGAAGGTATCTCTGGAAGAGTCACATGGAAGAGATACATCGGGCAAGGTATGTGGAAATGGGCACAGAGTTTCCATGCTCTCCGAGTAAACCACTCTCCCTGAATCTCCTAGTGTTCACCAACCCAGAAACTTTCTGAACCCATGTTTTCATTTTTTTAATGGAGGCCACATTATAACAGCATGATTGATTAAATCATTGGCCATTGGTGATGGAACTTAATCTCCAACTCCTTTCTTCTCCTAGGAGGCCAAGGAGGTGGAAATGAAAGTTCCAACCCTCAGTCACAAGGTTGGTTCCCCATGCCCCTCCACCCCCACAAACCCATCTCCATTCTTAGGTGCTTTTTATTCTTTTGTAATAAACTGATAATCTAGTAAATAAGATGTTTCTGAGTTCTGTGAGGGGCTTTAGCAAGTTAATCAAACTCATTAACATGAATTCAGGTGTGGTTGAAAGGGGCTTATTAGAATATCAAAACACCTTTGTCGCTCATATCACTTAGGAAATTCCAAGGGTTTTAGGGGACCTGTGTCAGGGATGGGGATGAAAATAAAATATGCATTTCTCATTATAAATCACAATGTCACATAATAGTATTAAAGAGTTTCATTCCTGGATAACTGAACAAATTGTAGCCTTAGGTTTGCACATTTCTACTATTACTTTTAGTTCTGAATTTAGTGTCCAAATTCTGAATTCCAGGAAGATAGGGGCAAGTGATGGCAGTAATAAAGTCATTAATGTCAATATATTTTTCTTAAATCCTGTGTTCCAGTTATAATTTGTTGGTAAGTCTGTTTGGCATATTTATTTTCCTGCTGATTTTTTTTTTATTTTTCTTCCCTTAATGTGGTGTTAAAATTCAACTGAGTAAATTTGAAGGTCTAATTTGCTTTATTCAATGATTTATGAAGCAGTCAGCATCCCATCTAGCAAGTTGAAAGCAGCTCCAAGTTGCTATACAAAAATGTAAGGTTTTAAAAAAAAAAAAATTAAGTTTTTCATAGACAGATGGGGACAGAAAAAGAAGTTTTCTTACAAAGAGTGGGTTGTTTCAGGTAAAGACACCTTTCTCTGAGGGAAGGTCAGGGGTTGGTCAGGCATATTACCTCACTAGTATTGATCAGGAAATTCCAGATTGACTGGTTAAAGGTCACGTTCCTGGAGGAGGTTGAAACTGCAGTTAAATCTTGTTTTGCTGTCATGGGGGTAAGTGACTCCATTTGGGGCCTATTGTGCCTTTTTTTAAACAGTTCCCTTTTTTTGATCAGACTCTCAGCCTAAATGAGAGATGTGATTAAAACTGAAGGCATTTACACCATCATCAGCTACTGCTTTGTAGTTCTTGTGGCTTTTACTTATCTTCTGTGTGATATTCACAGGTCATGATTTTTTTGCCGAATCCCTGTAGTGTTTATAAATTATGACTTTAGGTTCACAATTTTTAGCTAGTCATTTTCTTCAGTCCTTTTCTGACATACCAATCTTTTCCTTTTCTTTTTTTCCTTACATTTATTTATTTATTTTAGAGCACACACGTGTGTGCACATGCGTGCGTGCACACACACATGTGAGCAGGGGGAGGGGCAGAGAGAAAATCTTCAAGCAGACTCCCTGCTGAGCACAGACACCCCCCTACCCCCCACCCACTCGGGGCTCAGAGCTCTATCCCAGGGTACTGAGATCATGACCTGAGCTGATATCAAGAGCCAGCCACTTAACTGACTGAGCCACCCAGGTGTCCCTGGCATGCCAGTCTTAGTGAGATAATTTGCTTGGTGGTTAACAGCTATGAACATGCATCCATACTTATAAGAGAAGACAGTGCACCAGGGAGAGTACTATGATTACTATAAGCAGGATAATACCCAATGTCTGGAGTATATTTCCAGCCCAAACCAATCAAAATCAAAGTAGTCAAAGACATGTCGAAGGAGTCACCTTTTTAAGCCAAGTGCCTTCCTCAGTGATCTTATGTAATTGAACTTTAACTTCCCCAGAAGTGTTAATCCAGGTGCAACAGGCGGTGTTGACCGTAGCACAGATACCTCCTTGCTCAGCTAAATGATTATCAAGGGCTATCCTATTATGGAGTACAACTTGGACCAGAGAGTCTAAAGATTTTTATTGGATAGTGATGGTCCTAGCAGTGGATTCTGAAATATTTTCAAGAATTAAGGAAAGATTCCTGATCATATTCTTATTTACATTTATTCCTGATTAGGGAAGTAGAGATCTATCAAAGGAAGCTAATTTTGAATCATGAATACTCCATGATAGGTCCTGTCCTTTTTTTTGTTTTTTTTTCCAAAAATTTAAAAAAATTCATTTACTTGACAGACAGAGATCACATGTAGGCAGAGAGGCAGGCAGAGAGAGAGAGAGAGAGAGAGAGAAAGAGGAGGAAGCAGGCTCCCTGCTGAGCAGACAGCCCCATGCCGGGCTTGATCCCAGGACCCTGGGATCATGACCTGACCTGAAGGCAGAGGCTTTAACCCACTGAGCCACCCAGGCACCCCTGATAGGTCCTTTCTAACTCAATGATGTAAATTCAGGGGAGTTGAATAGTGAGGTGTCTGTCTATAAATAGATAGGGGCACAGTTAGATAATTTAAGAGGCATTGCCCAATTGTGTGCCAGCCATCTAGACATTCAGTGACCCAAGGAGAATGACAACCACCACAGACAAGATAAATCCTGTCAGGGCACAAAACCACTTCCATTAAGGTGGCACTATTAATGACAGGGATTGTTGCATTTGCTTTTTCAAGCCAGAGGTCAGTTAGGTTTTTGCCTACCCTGAAATAAAGCATTGTTCTAATTCTAGAGATTACCCTCCACCCCCTTAGCAATAGCCTGGAGATACACATAGTGGTGTATGTAGTGGTGTACTCAGGCTAATGCCAGAGTAAAGGAAAGGAAGAGAAGAGGAAAGGGTTTTATGTTTAGTTAAAGTATGAAGTCTTGATCTGGCATCTTGGGAGGAAGCAGTCTATTTCAATGTTAACTACTTCTCTTCCTCGTCAATTTGATTTGGAGGTTTCCAACATTTGTACAGGACCAGATGTCCAGTGAAGCCTTCTTCAGCAGAGAGATATGTACTAAAGCCTCAAGACCCTGAAGTTCCGGGAGGAGGACTTGGTATAATCCCTTCCAAGGCAATCCAGGGGGTAGTCTTTGTTCTTAGTAATTCCAAATTAGAAGGGTGGGAGAAAATTGGAAGTGTTAGTGTTACAGGACTTTTCCTTTGGTGCCCATGGTTCTTGGTCACACCACTTTGAAAAATGAATAGTTAGACCAGGCAGAATGGTGGGCAGCAAAGCAAGGTTTACTGACAGTGAAGCAAAGTTTATTAAGTGATAGTACAAAGCTCCCACAGAGGGAGGGAACCTGAAAGGGTTGCCATTGGAGTTTCTTTTTCTTTTTCTTTTTTTTTTAATATTTTATTCATTTATTTGACAGACAGAGATCACAAGCAGGCAGAGAGGCAGGCAGAGAGAGAGGGGGAAGCAGGCTCCCTGAGCAGAGAGCCCAATGCGGGGCTCAATCCCAAGGCAGAGGCTTTAACCCATTGAACCACCCAGGCGCCCCTCAATTAGAGTTTCTAAATCCAGGGTTTTTTATGGGCTTGTTGGAAGGCTATTTTAATCTGATTAACCCTCCCTGTGCCTGTCATCCAATCAGGTTTTTGTCATCTATCTATCACATGGAAAAGGAGGGAGGGCTCCTTCCAGGGTGGTGTAAAATCCTTTTCACTGTGGCTTCCTCTTAGAAGAGAGGCCTCTTGTCCCTGCCTGCCTTTCTTCCAACTCTCCTTCTTCATTGGCTTGGAAAGTCTTCCAGATATTTGAGGAAATTAGAAAGATCCAGGATTCAGTTCAGTTTATAAGTATATAACAAAACTTGAGACAATTAACATCAAAACCTCAGAAACTAATATAGACAAAGGTGAAAACATAGTATCCTTCTCTGCAATTGCTCCATTTTTTACCAAAGATGATCATAGTAAAACTAATTTATTACATCAAACTTGGCTTGGTTTGTTAGATAAGTGTAACAAGAATAGTGATCGATTGCATAGGCTCTTTTTAAGACTGTTGTGCAGGAACCTTTCATAAGGAATCTCAGATTGACCTTTTCTTAAAGCCTCTGAGGCCAGGAAGCCAAGCCAAGGACTGGTCATCAGATTCTAGTTGATAAGATTGCTGGAAACCCTGTAAGCAAGGTGCTGGGCTGATTTTTCCCAAGAGGCTTTATTGTCTTCATAAAGTTAACTTTAGTTCCTTAAAGTTGTCTGGTCATATCTGAGTCTATATACATCTCTCTCAAGTATGACATTCCAGTCAAAGCCTTGGTAATAGAGCCAATGTTTAAGACAGATTCTTATTGAACTTATGTATATTAAGTAATTATATTGCCATTAAAATCAAGGCCATCCCACCTCAGGTTTAGCCTTAGCATAAGTACAGCCATCTCAGGCCCCTGTGCCCAAGGGCTGAACTTTCCTTACTTTACTTTAGTCCCAGGAAGCCCCACCCTACTTTAGTTCTAAAGACCCCCACCCTACTTTAGTTCCTGCTTTGGTTCCAAAACCCCCCACCCTGCTTTAGTAACAGGAACCCATAAATATCCCTGCCTTAACTAACCTCGGGGTCCAAGTCCCTACTCCTCTGCGCAGGGTATACTTGGGCCCAAGCTTAAGCATGTCACCTCAGGGTCCAAGTCCCTGCTCCGCTGTGCCGGTATACTTGGGCCCAAGCTTAAGCTTGTCAAATAAACCCTCGTGTGATTGCATCGGTGCTTGGCTCTTTGGTGGTCTCTCTGACTCAGAAACTCGGGCATAACAATTATGGATTTTAAAGCTAAATTTTATAACCCTTTTAATAAATTCATTTGATTTTAGCCAGATTGACCATGTAAGGTTAGATTCTCTCTCTCTCTTCCCAACTTTCAATTAATTTGTTTTTTAATCTTCTCTTTATCATTCTGAAATAACCAATTTCGCTTTAGGACAAAATTACTTTCTTTTCCCCCCCAAAAAAATGCATCTCTACTCCTCATAACTTCTCTTATCCTCCTTTTTTTTTTTTTTTAAGATTTTATTCATATATGACACAGAGAGATAATGAGAGAGGGAACACAAGCACAGGGGAGCTGGAGAAGGAGAAGCAGGCTCCCTGCTGAGCAGGGAGCCCAGTATGGGGCTTGATCTCAGGACACTGGGATTGTGACCGAGCCGAAGACAGACACCTAATGACTGAGCCACCCAGGGGCCCCCCTACTTTTCTTATATACAGAGATGTTTCCCTTATCATTTCTAGTAGCTTTAATTACATATATTAGTATTTTTAACCTTTAAAAACCCTAATTTTTAGTGAAAATAAAGAAGCAAACAATTATGAACTATCTTTAACATTAACATTGTGTGGCTTGGCAAATTTATAAATATATTTTATAATTTCTAAAAACATACGCTTTCTCATAGTGAATTTTTCAGTGTGGCACAAAACATGCTTATTGATAGACCCAGATATATTTTAGTTTCTCTATAAAAGGAAGCCAAAAGTGGATAAACCTATGTTCAGTAATTAATGCTATAGTATTTTTTAAAAAGATTTTATTTTTATTTGACAGAGAGAGAGAGCACAGGTAGGCAGAGAGGCAGGCAGAGGGAGAGGGGGAAGCAGGCTCCCTGCTGAGAAGAGAGACCGATGTGGGTCTCAATCCCAGGACCCTGAGACCATGACCTGAGCTGAAGGCACAGGCTTAACCCACTGAGCCACCCAGGTGCCCCAATGTTGTAGTATTTTATCTTATTTGGAAATGATCTAGAAATCCAATGACTAGCCATCATTTAACTTAGCAAAAAGGTTTTGGGTTACCCAAAAAATTGGGGGAAACTATTTAAAGAGTTCACCTAAAAACTTTTTATCCTACTTATATCTATTTAATTTATTTGTCCTTAAAAATTACGTTTAGATGACCTACACAAGCTTCATAATAGTAAACAAAGTCAACCATCACACCAAGCTATTTTTCTTGGTGACAAATTTTGTAAGAGATAACATGAACTTATTTGATTAGTAAACCCAGGTAGAATAAAAGTATTATATTTAATGTGGATGAACCTAAAGATATGCCTTTTTAATTAAACCAACAATCTGAAACTAGCTCTAACAAAGAATGTTTTCCTTGAAATTTATTTGGGTTAGTTTTTATTACATTTCTGAGAATTTAATTTATATAAGGGCTTAATTTTCTTTCAAGCAATTAAATAGAGCTCTTTTACAAGTTAATTTTAGCAATACCATTCAGAAGTAGGAAATACCATGCATATTTGACATATAAATATAGACACAGAGGAACATACAGGCAGATGCAGAGATCACATAGATTCCATTCTAAAATTTTAACCATGAGATGGGTATTTGTGGAGAAGACATTTAAGGTTTTTTTTTTTTAATTCACCTAAGTTTTGGGACACCTGGGTGGCTCAGTCAGTTAAGCCGCTGCCTTCGGCTTGGATCATGATCCCAGCGTCCTGGCATGAGTCCTGCATCGGGTTCCTTGCTCAGCAGGGAGCCTGCTTCTCTCTCTGCCTCTGCCTGCTTGTGCTTGCTCTCTCTGACAAATAAATAAATAAATAAATAAATAAATAAATAAAATCTTTTTAAAAAATTCACCTAAGTTTCAAATAATGTTCCCCATTTTGTTTTTCCTGTGTTAATAAATGTCTCCCTTAAGTTGGTGGGTTGATTTTTTTTTTTTACGTTGACTTTTTTTTTTAAGAGTTTTATTTTTTTTAAGACTTTATTTATTTGAGGGGCACCTGGGTGGCTCCGTAGGTTAAAGCCTCTGCCTTTGGCTCAGGTCATGATCCCAGAGTCCTGGGACTGAGCCCCACATCGGGCTCTCTGCTCAGTGGTGAGCCTGCTCCCCCCCCCCCACCCGCCTGCCTCACTGCCTACTTGTGTTCTCTGTCAAATAAATAAATAAAATGTTAAAAAAAAAAAAGACTTTATGGGCGCTTGGGTGGCTCAGTGGGTTAACGTCTCTGCCTTCGGCTCGGGTTGTGATCTCGGGGTCCTGGGATTGAGTCCCGCATCGGGCTCTCTGCTCAATGGGGAGCCTGCTTCCCCCTCTCTCTGCCTGCCTCTCTGCCTATTTGTGATCTCTCTCTCTGTCAAGTAAATAAATAAAATCTAAAAAAAAAAAAAGACTTTATTTGAGAGAGAGAGAACAAGCAGGCGAAGGGGGAGTGAGAGAGGGGGAAACAGACTCACTGCTGAGCACGGAGCTCTATGCAGGGCTTCATCCCAGAATCCTGGGATCATGATCTGAGCCAAAGGCAGATGCTTAACCAACCAAGCCACCCAGGCACCCCATTAAGTTGCTATTTTAAAGACATGGCCTAGGTAAAAATTGCCAGAGAAGACTGGGTAAAACATTTACAACTCAAGGCACAAGAAAAGAATGTAGCTCCTCCTTAAAGGACTTTTGTTCTTTTAAGGTCAGAATTCAATACTTAAAGTCTTTTGAAATAAATAGGCTAGGTTAGTTGCATATCAAAGGACTGACATATATCCATCCATCTATGTTGGAATGTGTTCTTTTCCCTCTGGGTACATTTAGATTAGGAGAGAAGGCCTGAAAGAATTCCTATGAGGCTCTATCAGCTTCCAGTTTGGCCAAATGTATGATCATAGAGTTATTAAATCCTTCCAAATATTTTTCAGGTTCCAGCCAGAACAAACAGTGAAATATTCCTGGCAATATTAAAGAACCTTATGAACCCAAGGGGCGTCCTCGAGGTACGAAGGATATTATCTTTACATGATCTGGAGTCACTCCCAAAGATAGCCAAAAGAAAGAATCAACAACCTGCATGTCCCATGCAGTAATAAAGCTAGGCCAAGTTCTTAGGCTACAAAATGAGAGAAGCAAAAAGGCAATAACTATCCTTGAGAGAAAAAGGATCAATAACAAATGGGTCTGGATTTGGAAAGGAAAGGATGACATGAAATTTTATTTTCCTTTCTCAACTAGACACTCCAGGGATTAGGGAGAGCTGATTCTGAAAAGAATTCTCAATCTTTCCTGGCTTCTACCAGTTTTCCCAGGATTCCCTCTGCAGGTTCTGGTATCTACTAGAATTTGGGAGACCTTTTCATTAATTTTAATTTTAGTTTTTATATATATATATATATATATATTTTTTTTTTTTTTTTAAGATTTTATTTATTTATTTGACAGACAGAGATCACAAGTAGGCAGAGAGGCAGGCAGAGAGAGAGGAGGAAGCAGGCTCCCCCCTGAGCAGAGAGCCTGAAGCAGGGCTCTATTCCAGGACCCTGGGATCATGACCCGAGCCGAAGGCAGAGGCTTTAACCCACTGAGCCACCGAGGCGCCCCTTAATTTTAGTTTATATTTAATAGTTGTTTAAGGTAAAACATAGCAGTTTGCAAGAAAATCTTGCAGAGTTCTGCCAACTCTGGGAGGGCCCTTTGAAGGTAAATATGGGGGTGTCTGTAAGGCCTTTATCTTGGTGCCCTTTTTTTTTTTTTACAGTCATATAGTTATTGTCAAATCAGAAAAACAATTCAGAGTACCCAAGTAAGGGAGGATAGAGGGAGCAGTAGGAGTTACATAGTCTTACAGTCTTGTTTTAAGTACCTTTTATATCTTTAAATTTTCATTAGCCTTTGCAATGAAACTTCTAGTGAAGCTATTATGGAATTTTTAAACCTTTTAGAGTTTTCTGCATGCCAATTAAAATAGGTTTCCCATTCTGTTGGTTTGATATAGGAATCTTTGCTTTAAAGTACACTTTTTAAATGATCTTGTCTAATTGGAATGTTCCTCATTATGGCCATTGTAACTCTAGGTTCTTTTTAATAAGATTTTGCCATTTTGTACGTATCTACAGCTTTTGGGACCACAGTTCTTAAATATAAAATAAACAGTTGTCTTGAAAGATGGTGTGTTTGACTCTTTAGAAATTAAAGATCCCATCTTTTTAGCTAGCCTTTTGAGTCTCTTGGAACCAGATTACTGCCTAAGAGGGATGTGCTGTGTGACTGGGAATTATGTGGTATTTTATAGTGTACTTTGTTGCACGGAAATTTTCTTGAGGTTGGCAGGTGACTGTCAATCTAACTCATTTTGTGATCAACTTATCCTAACGTGGGAGTCTTTAAATTAGGTGGTGAGTGATCTGGCAGCTTTTAAATGCTCAACCCATGCCCACCAGTTTTGTGGCAGCTTCTGAGATTCCCATTAGCAATAGACTCTAGCTATACAAAATAAGCCAAGTAAACATGTGCACCTTAATATACCAGCATTAACCAGTGAGCTAGAGACTGGGAAAAGGACTGAAACAGCAGACCCCAGAGGATCAGCAGACGGATTCCAAACAAATGGAGAACTGCAGGTGCCAAGAACAGTTCCCAGAATAGAATCTGGAGAAGGATGCCAAGGCATACAATTTAGATGTTACTGTGCACACCTCCAGCACTTCCTATTGTGGAACCTTGGACTGGGGTAAGGATTGAACCTGCAAATGAGAAATATCAACAAACAGGGACTGCAGACAGGGGGCTCCACATACATAAGGAACTGTGAATTGCTACTAGCAGTTCTCATATGGATGTTGGGACAGAATCAGGGGCTGGGAAGTTATACCAGTTGGGAATTACAGACTGAAAAGCTAATTTGATCAGGAGCTCAATGCTAGAGAGCAAGCTCAGAATCAAGAGGAAATACCCATGGCCTTCAGAAATGGCAAGAAAGACAACTCAAAAAGTTTGCAGCATACCTGTGTTTCTCATTGTCCCCCAAACCATTGGAAATCTCCTTTGGTCCTGCTGCTGCCACCAAATCTGTTAAAAATAAATTTTTTTTAAAGGCAAAATTCATCGAGTAAATTCGAAGATCCAATTGGCTTTATTAAATGATTCATAAACCAGGCAGCATCCCATCTAGCAAGTAGCAAGGAGCTCCTAGAAGCTGTAAAAAGCAGGAGGTTTTTATAGAGTGGATTGCTTCAGGCAAGATCACCTTTCTTGGAGAGAATGGCAGGAATCTATCATGAAGATTGCCTCACTAACATTGATCAGGAAATTCTAAATTGATTAAAGGTCATGTTCCTAAGAGAGGTTGAAACTGCAGTTAAAATCTCATTTTGTTATCCCGGGCGCAAGTGACTTCATTGGGGACCTGTTGTTTCTTTTTTTTTTAAACAATGGAGAATAAATATTTTAAGGCAATGTGAAATGAAATAAACCACTGATGTTAAAAATGGACACTAGTTAGCAACGGTACAGAAATAATGATTTTTGTTAAATATCATTTCTGCTGCTTACTATAAACTTTATTAATAATTTATTTTATTTATAATGGGTCAGCAGATGGTAAAAGTTAAAATCTATAAGTGTAAAATTATCTGAGAAAAGAACACCAGTTAAGATATATCTGTTAGAGGGATGCCTGGGTGGCTCAGTTGGTTAAGCGGCTGCCTTCGGCTCAGGTCATGATCCCAGCATCCTGGGATCAAGTCCCACATCGGGCTCCTTGCTCAGCAGGGAGCCTGCTTCTCCCTCTGCCTCTGCCTGCCTCTCTGTCTGCCTGTGCTCACTCTCTCTGACAAGTAAATAAATAAAATCTTTTAAAAAAAAAAAGATATGTCTGTTAGAGCATCATCATTTAATGTGGTATTCAATAAAATAATTAGAAGTTTGGTCTGGAAAAAATTTTACTTATTTAAAACAATATACACAATGAGAAGAAATCCAATAGATTATTGGATTACATATAGCAAAGTTCTGGTTTACATGGTTTTTAAAACTCTAGGATTTGGACTGGAGCACGTTGAAGACTTGGGCAAGCAGATGCTTTATAAATCCTGGGATAGTTCTGTCGTCAAGTGTCTCTTTCACATCTGTCCCTTCCTTTCCCTTCTGAATGCTCCTATTCTATTTCAGCTCTTTATGTTGTCTCCTACAGTCTCTGGTAATAATCTTTTAATTGGTCTCTCTTTCTTAGAGCTTCCCCTTTTCTGACTTATTTGTATAGAACTCTGGATTAATCTTTTTTTCATATCTTTTTTTTAAAGATTTTATTTATTTGTCAGAAAGAGAGAGACAGGCAGAAGGAGAAAGAGGCTTCCCACTGAGCAGGGAGTCCAACTAGGGCTCAATCCAGGACTCTGGGATCATGACCTACCTGAAGGCAGATGCTTAACTGACTGAGCTACCCAGGCGTCCCTGGGATTAATCTTAATACAGTTTTCTTCAATTGTTCATCATAACCTTTTGAGCTTCTCAGCTATGCATTCAAAATCCACTGTGAATTCTAGTTTTACTCCCTGTCTGACCTGAATCTCATGTCTCCTGCAGACTCAGACAAGGGAGTAAAAACAGTGGACTCCCCTCACAAAAATAAACAACATTCTAATAGCTCAGCCCCATCCTCACTGCTGCAAAGGCCCCTGTTATTTCTGAGGTTCTTTTCCTTTTCTTTGGCTCTGTTGTTTTTCACCAGGACTATCTGCTGAGGTCTCCTCATCCTCATGAATGCCTTTGTAAGAATAACAACAGTAAAGATTAATCATTTCACAATGTATACAAATATCAAATTATTATGTTGCACACCTAAAACTAATATAATGTTATATGTCACTTATACCTCAGTTCAAGAAAAGAAAGAGAAAAAGAAAGGAAGGAAGGGAGGGAAAGAGACAGGGAGAGGGAGAACACTAAAGATTACCATGAACCAGACATTGGGTTACACTGTTTCACATGAGCCAATCCTTATAACTCCCTGTGGAGTAGGTACCAGTAGGAAGTAAATGCCAGTGCCAGGATAAACCCCTGAAAGGCCAACTCCAGAATCCAAGATCTCAACCACCACACTTTGAGGACAACTTCTTATGTCACTATACACCATTAAGGATGAGGAATTCTACAGAAACCTTATTTCTGAGTTGCTTTCTTATGCTTCCTCCTTTTGCTGCTCTCCCTGCCCTTTTTTTTTTTAAGATTTTATTATTTATTTATTTAAAAGATTTTATTTATCTATTTGACAAGTAGGCAGAGAGGCAGGCAGAGAGAGACGGGGAAGCAGGCTCCCCACTAAGCAGAAAGCCCAATTTGGGCCTCAATCCCAGGATCCTGAGACCGTGACCCAACCTGAAGGCGGAGCCCTAACCCACCGAGCCATTATTTAACAGAGCGAGAGAAGGAACACAAGCAGGGGGAGTGGGAGAGGGAGAAGCAAACTTCCCGCCGAGCAGGGAGCCCGATGAGGGGCTCGATGTGGGGCTTGATTTGGGGCTTGATCCCAGAACCCTGGGATCATAATCTGAGCCAAAGGCATCCGCTTAACAACTGAGCCACGCAGGTGTCCCAGCCATTCTCCCTGCTTAAAAGTTCTTGGTGCTGGTATCTTCAGAACCTCAGGCCTGAACCTGCACCATTCAAGACACTGGTGAGGGGGCAGTTTTGAATATGTCAAAGCTTCACTCCGCCTCTGGAGCATTCCTAGGGTCATAGCCCTGTGGGTTCTTACCCATGTAGGCAGAATACATTCTCATCCTTTGAGCTACACTCTGATACTGAGATACCCGCAACTGTCTCTATGACCACCTTGTCCCCCCATCCCCAGATTATTTCAGAGATTTTAGTGAACATAGGATTCCACTTTTAACTTTGAACTCCCTCTGTCCAAATGGCACTTAAATGTGGGCTCATGGGCTAGGCTGGGAGATCTGATGTGAACAGTGTGCCCCTAGGACAAACTCAAAGTCACTTCTTTTCTCACTAAAGAACTGGGAAGGGAAGGAGAAGTGTTTGTTATTGAATACCTCTTTGAACTATTAGAATACATGCCCTCCTTTTTCAATTAACAAAATCTAGTTAAAAATAAGCAGTTATGGGGCACCTGGGTGGCTCAGTTTTTAAGCATCTGCCTTCAGCTCGGGTCATGATCCTGGGGTCCTGGGATCAAGCTCCAGGTTGGAGTCTCTGCTCAGTGGGAAGCCTGCTTCTCCAACTCTTTGTCTGGCCAGCTGTTATTGCTTGAGGGGTAGTTTGCATCAAGGGATGCTTTGCCCCTCAGGTCTTTTGCCTGAGTTAAGAGATAAGCTGGATAGAAGAGCTTAAGGAAAAATGTGGGACAAAGGTCAGTGGGTACAAGCCAGTGAGGAGTAAAGGTCAGGTCTTAGGGTCTAGCTGGTGACACCCCTTCAAGACTAATACCTCACGATGTGGTTATTAGGCAGAGTTTGTGTAATTTTTTTCTGGGAGGCTGCTCAGTTTTTCATATAAACAGATTCCTGGCAGGTCCCAACTCATGAGACTCCTTAGCTGTGTTTAGACCAGGACAGAACCCCACTTTATTCCTCCCTTCCTTCCTCCCTCCCTCCCTTCTTTCCTTCAGTTCCCATGTGAACCTTCTGGAATCTACCAAATGGAAACATACCCCAAACCAGTCCTGTGCTTTCTTGCATGCCTTTTTTTCTTGACCCTTCCTTTACCTAAACCTCCTTGCCTTCTCCACCTCCTAAAATCTTATCTTTTAATGCTCAGGTCCAAGATTCCTTTTTCAGGAATTCTTCACTGAGCACCCTAGAAATGAGCTTTCTCTCCCTGCTCTAAACTCCTAAGTGCTTTAGTCACTTTCCTGGCACTCATAATGGACATTTGTTTTGTCTGCCCAGAATCCCTTTCCACTACACCAGTAGCAGGATCCACCACTACTTCTTTTCATTTCCATTCCAAACATGTAACGCTGGTGTAGACACCGATCACTGTACTCCATTACTCTGGACAGGAGTAACATATACTCAACATTGCTGATTGTCACACCCTACTGCTTTGACCTTGAAGATTGGTGGGGGATGGGGACATATGACCAGAACTGACCAACCAGTCTTTCCCTGGATCTACATTTATTGAAGTGAGGAAAAAGAAGTTCTCTCCTCTTTCTGGGTCAAAAAACTTACATGGTGTTAAGAGGTGCCTTGATGCATGTGTGTGTGTGTGTGTGTGTGTGTGTGTGTGTATGAGAGAGAGCCCAGCAATTTTGAGTACCTCAGTCTACTGCATCCTTCTAGTTGTATGAGCAAATAAATTCCCTTTATTGCTTAAGCCAGTGTGAATTGGTCGCTGCTGCTTGCAACAGAATGAGTATGGGCTATAAAAAAGCCTGCCCCTGTAATTAATAAAATTTAAAAATTTGGGACATCTTTGTTTTACCTCTAGATTACAGGCCTCTGCCAGCAAAGACTACACATTTTTCATGTTTGTATCTCCCCAGACCTAGCACAATGCAATCATTTGTGTAATATAAAACCAAAAACATGCTATATGAATGAATAACTTTGTATGCTATGCCTCAATTGATAAGCTAAGATTAAACTGTTTATTTCTTCTTGGACACTTTGTCTCTATATACATTTAGCTGCTACCAAGTATACACTGGTATTTCGTTATAGGGTCTGAATGACAAGACTATACTACCTAAGGTTCTCTGGCCAAATAAGGAAGAAAGAAATTTATTAGAAAGATGTGGGGTGGCTTATATATTCATAGGAAAAGATATATCCAGGCTTCTGATGTTCTGAAGAGAGAGTGGCCACTTCTGGTCTTGGGGGGCAAGTCCAGGCAAGTCTACGTTAGGCATGTACTTTTTTTTTTTTTTTTAAAGATTTTATTTATTTGTCAGAAAGAGAGAGAACGAGAAAGCAAGCACAGGCAGGCAGAGGCAGAGGGCGAAGCAGGCTCCCCGCTGAGCAAGGAGCCCGATGTGGGACTCGATCCCAGGACGCTGGGATCATGACCTGAGTCGAAGGCAGCTGCTTAACCAACTGAGCCACCCAGGCGTCCCGGCATGTACTTTTATTAGATACAATTTGAAGTACTTTCTGTGAACTGAGAATTATGAAGAATAGTTATTAAGAATAAGAAAAGAGTAAAATATGTGGTCCTTGCTTGCTCTGGGAAATAGGGAAACAAGACTTAAAATTGCAAAAACAAATATAATGAAGAAATTAAGACAGCATAATATTAGCACTGAATTGAAGGTATAGGAAGTAGATGCTATGGTAAGGTAAGGATTGACTTCCTGAAGACTCATGGCCATTTACCAAGCATTTAGGCATTTGGCAAGCATTTTCAGGCCTCTTAGCCTGAAGTGCCCCTTTCCTTTTATCAAAATTCCATGTATCCTGCCAGGTTCAAGGATCACTTCTTCATGATGTCTTTCCAGCTGGCTCCCACCAAAAATTCTACCCTTCCACAGAATTTTCTCTGTGCCTCTGTAATATAGCATTTACCTCAGTCTTCTGTATTTCTTACCTGTTTTCCCTACCACCCCTCAAGAAGAGGGATTGTGTATCTTTCAATTATTTAATTTTTTTTTTCTTTTTCGTGCTGTGATGGTTAATTTTATGTGTCAGTTGGTTAGGCTATGGTACCCAGTTGTTTGGTCAAACGCCAGTGTAGATGTTGCTGTGAAGGTATTTTTTAGATGTGATTAGTGTCTATTATTAGTAGACTTTAAGTCAGATTATTCTCTATAATGTGTGTGGTCCTCATCTAAAGAATTGAAGTTTTTTTTTTTTTTTTTTTAAGATTTTATTTGTTTATTTGACAGAGAGAAATGCCCAATGGACCCTGGGATCATGACCTGAGCTGAAGGCAGAGGATTAACCCACTGAGTCACCCAGGCGCCTGAATTGAAGTTCTTAAGAGCAAAGACTGAGGTTTCTTCTTTTTTTTCTTATTCTTTTTAAGTAAGTTCCAACCCAACATGAGGCTTGAACTCATGACTTTGAGATAAAGAATTGCATACTCTACCAACTGACCCAGGCAGGTGCCCCAAGACTGAGGTTTCTTGGAGAAGGATTTCTCTTCAAGACTACAAGATAGAAACCCTGTCTAAGTTTTCAACTTTTGGAATTTGGACTCAGAGCTACAACATCAGCTCTTAACACAAGTTTCCACCCTGCCATCCTGTCCTATAAATTTCAGATTTGTGAGCCCCTACAGTTACATGAGCCAAATCATTAAAATCAATCTCTCCTCCTCTCCCTCTTTCCTTCTTTCATCCTTTCCTCTTTTCTTCCTCTCTCCATCCCCATCTTTTTCTATCCTCTGTCCTCACCCTCTCCCTCTCTGTGAGTCTTGCATTTCCTCACGTATTTAATGAGGACCTACTATATGTTGGTCTGTTTTAGGCCCTGGGGTTATGGCAGTGCACAAAACAGACAAAAATTCCTCATGAATAAGCAATCATGAGCTTACATACTAGAGACAGAGGCAAATCATAAACAAAGAAATACATAAAATACGTAGTATACACGATGGTGGTATATCTATTAATAAAAACAAGGCAGGAGAGGGGGAACAGGGAGTACTACCAGTGGAGGCGGTGTGTTTTAGTATTAAATAAATACTAAAATAAATAAAATAAAAATAAGTAAAAAATAAATAAATAATAAATGATAAAATGAAATAAATTTAAAAATAAAATAAAAATATAAAAATAAAATAAATAAATAAAATACAAGAAGGCTTTACTGAGAAGGTATCATTTGAATAAAGACAGGAAGGGAGCAATCAAGCCATGTAGGTAGATATTTGGAGGGAGTGGGACAACGCTCCAGGTGGAGAGAATAGCAAATATCAAGACTCTATCTCTTCCAAGATCATGACCACTGCCATTGGGCAACCTGTATCCAATGGTTTGCTGATGTGAAGAAATAAAGTTTTGCCCTCCTTCTTCAAAGCAGAGAGCCCTTAGGGGCCACTCTATAGAATCAGCTGAAGTCTCTCTTGCAACAGCTTCATAGTTCAACTTCTCCCCCTTCATAAGCCTCCTTCTTCACCTCTCATAGGTGTTGTTCCCTAGATAGAGTTGCCAGATTTAGCAAATATAAGCACAGAACACCCAGTTAAATTTGAATTTGAGATAAACAAGAATAATTTTTAATATAAGCTTGTCCCAAATATTGCATTATTTGTTGTTTATCTGAAATTCAAACACAACTGGGCATCATGTATTTTATCTGGCAACCCTAACCTTATAGCACTCCCAAATAAAATGCTTGCATGTAAATCTCAGAGTCTTGAGTCTGATTCCCAGAGAACTTAATTTATGACACTTGGTCCTGGGAGATATCATGAGAAGCAGACACTAAAATAGGATTTTGAAGCTGCTTCACCGAACAGCCAATTTACAGTGAAAACTTGATTACTGGTATAGGTGTTCACCCTTGGCAAATGGTTGTGGTGTAATTGTTAAAACTCCACCAGTGGTTAACTGGGATAGAAGACTGGCAGGAAGGGATGCAATGGAGATCATGTGAGGGCTTCAAGGGACATAATTATAGAAGAATTTTGGAGTGTCACCTGGGTAGCTCAGTCATTAAGTACCTGCCTTCAGCTCAGGTCATGATCCCAGGGTCCTGGAATTGAGCCCCACATCAGGCTCTCTGCTCTGCAGGAAGCCTGTTTATCCCTCTCCCACTCCCCCTGTTTGTGTTCCCTATCGTGCTGTCTCTCTCTCTGTCAAATAAATAAAATCTTAAAAAAAAAAAAAAAGGAATTTTGGAATTGGATGGCCATTTCTTATAGCTATTAATGCATTAAAGAAAGATAATGAAAGGGTGAGATCATTAATCACCTGTATAAGGTGAAGTGTGAAACCAGAAACCCTCCTTGGCAGCCTACAAAGACATTCTCATTGCCTATAGCTGGAGGGCAGAAAAGGCTGAGGTGCAGGAGCAGAGCTTAATTATTATTTTAGAAGTAGCAGAGTTCCAGGGGCGCCTGGGTGGCTCAGTGGGTTGGGCCACTGCCTTCGGCTCAGGTCATGATCTCAGGGTCCTGGGATCGAGTCCCGCATCGGGCTCTCTGCTCAGCGGGAAGCGTGCTTCCCTCCCTCTCTCTCTTTGCCTGCCTCTCTGCCTACTTGTGATCTCTCTCTGTCAAATAAATAAATAAATCTTTAAAAAAAAAAAAAAAAGAAGTAGCAGAGTTCCAAAGAAAACTGGACTATCTGTCATGTCAGATCTGCTATACAAAGTCAGGACAAGGATTGGCAAGGAGTGGGACCCTGAGATTTTGGGATGAGGACCTCTGGATAAATGAATTCAAAATCCTTTGGATTAATGCACTGAAAATTCCTCTGAATCCTCTGAGCCAACAGAAGTAGCTCATTTCTCTCTGTTAAAGGATAGCATCCTCCTCTTTCTTGAAGATTCCTGGGGATTCTCTTTGCAGTACAATTTGTGCCCTCCATAGGGTCTATTCCCATTTCTTCTCCGGGCAAAAAACCAATGACTAGAATCAAGGCAACAAAATCCAGCAGGGGAAGTGCTAGGCCTGCTGAGGGAGAAAAGGACTATACATCAGAAGAGCTGCAGAGCCTAGCTAACATATACCCTTAAGAGCCAGCAAAGC
Source organism: Martes martes (assembly GCF_963455335.1). Lineage (NCBI taxonomy): Eukaryota > Metazoa > Chordata > Mammalia > Carnivora > Mustelidae > Martes > Martes martes. The sequence goes on along the minus strand of NC_137904.1, from coordinate 31,301,171 downwards.
ATGTAGGTCATAGATTGGGTTCCTTGGGTAACAGACTCTGAGATTGCTGGATCTAAGATCATTAAATAAAATTGGATAACAGTTTATCTGTATGGGACCAACATCCCAAGATACAAAATTCAATTCAATTAACAAATGGCTTGCAACAATCTGAGTAAAGTTTACTTGAAAAACAGCTAAATTCAGTAAAAACTTGATGAACTTTATGGTGTTTTAATATGCCCTAATCCCATCCTTACTTTCCTTGCTTCTCAGTGGCCTAGAGGCACAAATTCGCCAAAAGGGTCACTGGGAATGATGGTAAGCAGTCACTCTACTTCCACCCTTTGATTTCCAGACTCATCTAATCTACCTATTAGGAAGAAAGCACTATATAATGGTCACTCTACTGCATCTGTAGGATGCCATCCTATTTTCAGTGGGTACTATCTCTGAGCTGGTGTTTCAGCTGTGCTTTCAAAAGTCCGTTTCATCATTTTATCAGGCTAGATGCCTCTGGGTGTGGAGTGTGACAGGACCACTAGATCTCATGGTAAAAGGCCTACTGCCACATCAATACTTTCTGCCTATGCAGACCCTCAGAGTCAGTCAGAGGTGAGATATTAGGGCCCTTTCAGGTCTTTCTTAGGCATCTACACAGCTCTGCCTATGCACGTGTCCTTCTAGAATTGAAGGAATGTCTTAGAGCTCTTAAAAGATATCTGTCTACAGGGGTACCTGGGTGGCTCAGTCAGCTGAGCACCCAACTCTTAATCTCAGCTCAGGTCATGGTCTCAGGGTCAACGAGATGGAGCCCGCATCAGGCTCCATGCTCAGTGGGGAGTCTTCTCGAGATGCTCTCCCTCTCCCTCTGCCTGCCCCCCTGCACACACAGTCTCTCTAAAATAAATAAATAAAACTTTTTAAAAGATTTTATTTATTTATTTGTCAGAGAGAGAGAGAGCATAAGCAGAGGGAGCGGCAGGCAGAGGGAGAAGCAGGCCCCCGATAGAGCCTGATGCAGGACTCCATCCCAAGACCCTGGGATCATGACCTGAGCTGAAGGCCTACACAACCAACTGAGCCACTCAGGTGTCCCAAAATAAATAAATCTTAAAAAAAAAAAAAAAGATATGTGAAAAGATATACAAAAAGACATATACAAACTGCTCATGCCTATCTTTCAAGTTTTGGGGTCAGAGTCTTGTTAGCCCCACCTTCTTTTCCTTTTTTTAAAGGAATCTCTACACCCAACGTGGGGCTTGCTAGTACTTTTTTAAGGCCACTGAAGAGCAAGGAAAGTAGGGATGGGATTAGGGCATATTAAAACACCATAAAGTTCATCAAGTTTTTACTGAATTTAATGTTTTTCAAGTAAACTTTACTCAGATTGTTGCAAGCCATTTGTTAATTTCCAAAGTTCTGAACAAGCTGATTTTGTCAGTTTTTTTCTAGTGTTCTTGTTGCCTCTAGGGAAAAGTAGATTTTCAAAGAATTTTACTCTGACATTCTGGAAGTCAGCCTGGAACATAGGTTTGAGTGAGAGGTACCAGGAGTAGAGAGTGCAACAGCAGTAGATAACATGGGAGCATAGGTCATCTGCTTATGTAAATTCCTTGTGTCCTTTGGCCCTGTATAGGCCCAATTCTGAAATTATCACTTCCGTCTTACCATGGACTGCTGCTAGATCTGATCTTATGCCTTAATGAACAGCTCTGGCCATATGGTCACTTGAGCAGATACTTGGTGTCTACTATGCCATAGCATGCCAGGAGCTCTTTCGAACAGTGTATCATTCTCTGCTACAAGAAGCATCGCCTTACTTCAGTGCCCTACCTGTATCAATAGTGATTTTCATTTTGCCGCTGACATACACTTGCCACGATGCATCTCCTCACTGTAGATTCTCTTATACCATAGAATATGATGGGTCACATGGCCCAAGAAGTAGGGCTGCTTATACTACAGCTTGAACTGCTGTGGAGCCCTTTCCTGCTCTGAGACTCATTTAAAGCTGGAAGACTTCCTTGTCACTTGGTAAAGTGCAAAGCAGTATTCCCAAGTGTGTAATATGCTGCCTCCAAAGCCCAGAGGACTATCAGGCGTTATGCTTCCTCCTGAGCGGCAAACTGTGCAAGATGGAATAATTTGACCTTTACTTTGGAGGGGATGTCCCAGCACGCCTGACACTACCAGTCCCCAGAAAACTTCACTAGTGTGGCAGGGCCATGAATCTTTGTAGAACCCTCTGAAACATGTGTGTCTTATCCAGGCCTCCAACACATGTTTCTATTTTTGGCTTATCTGGTCCAAATAACACAATGTCATCAATAAAGTGGACCACTGTGATGTTCAGCAAGATGGCCAGATGGTCAAGATTCTTTTAAACTTGATTATGACTGAGGGTAGGCAAGTTAACAAACCCTGGGGCAAGACTTTAAATATATACTGTGGTCCATTCCATGCCAATGTGAACTTCTTCCAGATAGGGACGGGTAAGAATGCATTTACCAGATTAATGGCTAATACCACAGACTGAAGCCGTGTTAGTCTACTCTAACAAAAATACCCCTTGTGAGACAGAAACTATAATTGGGGCTATAATTAGATGAGTTTTTCATCCGTCAAAGCTCTACCTTGCATTTTTGTTTGGGTCCAATAGTTAAATTAAATGGGCAAACATCACCCTTGCATTTAGGTCTTTAAGGGTGGCTTTCATCTCTGCCATTCTCCCTGGACTGCAATATTATTTTTTTTAAGATTTTATTTATTTATTTGACAGACAGAGATCACAAGTAGGCAGAGAGACAGGCAGAGAGAGAGAGGGGGAAGCAGGCTCCCCACTGAGCAGAGAGCCCGATGTAGGGCTCAATCCCAGGACCTTGAGATCATGACCCAAGCCGAAGGCAGAGGCTTTAACCCACTGAGCCACCCAGGTGCCCCGCAATATTATTTTTTATTTATTGTCTTGGATGGGCAGGAAGGAACAGTTGGGTGTAGAGATTCCTTTAAAAAAAGGAAAAGAAGGTGGGGCTAACAAGACTCTGACCCCAAAACTTGAAAGATAGGCATGAGCAGTTTGTATATGTCTTTTTGTATATCTTTTCACATATCTTTTTTTTTTTTTTAAGATTTATTTATTTTGGGACACCTGAGTGGCTCAGTTGGTTGTATAGGCCTTCAGCTCAGGTCATGATCCCAGGGTCTTGGGATGGAGTCCTGCATCAGGCTCTATCGGGGGCCTGCTTCTCCCTCTGCCTGCCGCTCCCTCTGCTTATGCTCTCTCTCTCTCTGACAGATAAATAAATAAAATCTTTTAAAAAGTTTTATTTATTTATTTTAGAGAGACTGTGTGTGCAGGGGGGCAGGCAGAGGGAGAGGGAGAGCATCTCGAGAAGACTCCCCACTGAGCATGGAGCCTGATGCGGGCTCCATCTCGTTGACCCTGAGACCATGACCTGAGCTGAGATTAAGAGTTGGGTGCTCAGCTGACTGAGCCACCCAGGTACCCCTGTAGACAGATATCTTTTAAGAGCTCTAAGACATTCCTTCAATTCTAGAAGGACACGTGCATAGGCAGAGCTGTGTAGATGCCTAAGAAAGACCTGAAAGGGCCCTAATATCTCACCTCTGACTGACTCTGAGGGTCTGCATAGGCAGAAAGTATTGATGTGGCAGTAGGCCTTTTACCATGAGATCTAGTGGTCCTGTCACACTCCACACCCAGAGGCATCTAGCCTGATAAAATGATGAAACGGACTTTTGAAAGCACAGCTGAAACACCAGCTCAGAGATAGTACCCACTGAAAATAGGATGGCATCCTACAGATGCAGTAGAGTGACCATTATATAGTGCTTTCTTCCTAATAGGTAGATTAGATGAGTCTGGAAATCAAAGGGTGGAAGTAGAGTGACTGCTTACCATCATTCCCAGTGACCCTTTTGGCGAATTTGTGCCTCTAGGCTTTGTCCAGCAAATGGACAAATGCAGCATCCCCAGCCTGAGAAAGATGTGTGAGAAAGATGTGATAATCAGGGACTCATATCCCTCATGGATAATGACCTAAAGCCACCTATCAGATAGGCCACCTAGACCAGAAGAGGTGCTTGATTGAGAATGCTCATCTAGAATGAGTTGTAGAGTAGGAGACAATGAGTATCAGTCATTGCCTTGAGACCAGCTGCAATACAAGATTAGGGGAAGAGCTACAGGTCTTCCACTAACCTTATCAGTTTCCCTAGGAAAAGAGACCAGTAAGAACACTGGAGGAGCTCTTCCCAAATGAGGTGAACTTATTATATGAAAGAAGACACTTCCAGAGGTGCAAGGGATAGAATGTACTGGATCCTGTGGCGTGTTGCTCAGATTCCCTCTTCAGGACTGAAGCACTCACTTACCCAGCTGTTGGAGTCTTGGTAGCTAATGGTTCTCAACCGAATTTTTCTCTGGGAATTTCCCTCAGCTAAAGAGCCACCTTGCCCGAGGTCATACTTTAGGGACAGTCACAAGTAATGCTGTGTTGATCAGAGGGTCTAAAAGCTTAGCAAATGGGATAACTCTGAAGGCCTTTCTAGCTCCAGAGCTCCCTGTTAAGATTCAGCTGAGTTTTCTTTTACAATTGCCTTACAGGTCAAGTTCTCCCTCTATTCAGCCCTACTTCCCTTTCCCTCAGATCACCACTCAATAACCTGCTACATGCAAATTTAAGAATCTCAGAGCCTGTTTCCTGAGAAACCTGACCTACAATAATAGGTTCGAAATGGGGTTCAGGGTTCAACATTCCTAATAAATCTCAGATGGTGTCAATTGTACCAGTCTGCGAAATTCAATTTTGGAATCAGGTTTATTGTGATATAGTCTATCTAGAGCAGAATTAACTCCTTTTTTTTTTTTTTGGTATACATTTTGATGAGTTTTTAGAAATGTATTGAGTCATGTAGTCACCACCACAATATAGAATCTTTCCATCACCCCCCAAATTTTCCTCATGCCTTTTTGTATTCAGTCCCCTCTCCAACCATAGCACCTGCACCTGGCAACTGTTTTACTGATTTCTGTCCCTTTGGTTTTCCTTTTTCCAGAGTGTCATATAAATGGGGTCTTTGAGTGTGAATAGTCTTTGAGTGTGAATCTAATCATTTAATATGGTTTTTTGAAATTTGTATATGTTGTTGAATGTATTGGTAGCTTATTCATTTTTATTACTGAGTAGTATTTCATTGTATGGATGTACCACAATTTTTAAATCCATCCTCAGTTGATAGACATTTGGATTACTTTCTGTTTGGAGTGATTATAAATAAAGCTGGCACACACATTTGCTTATAGTTCTTTATAAGGAAACACATTTTCATTTTTATTAGGAAAATACCTAGAGTGGGATTGCTGGGTTGTATAATAAATGTGTGCTTAACTTTAGAAGAAACTACCATATTGTTGTCCAAAATGGCTCTACGACTTTGCATTCAGCAGTGTATGAGATTCTCCATTGCTCTGTATCCTTGCTAGAGTTTGGCATTGTCAGCTTTTTTTCTTTTTAATTTTAGCCATTCTAGTAGGTATATAGTTAACACATTGCTTAAACTTGCCTTTACCTAGTGATTTATGATGAAGTGCATCTTCTTAATTGTTTGTGAACCACTTGTATATTTTCTTTTCTAAAGTGTCTGTTCAGTTATTTTACTCATTGAGGCGAGAGTGGGGAGGTTGCTTGTCTTCTTACCTGTTAAATTTTAAGAGTTCTTTATATATTCCAGCTATAAGTTTTTATCAGATATATGTTTGCAAATAGTTTCTTGCAGTTTTGTCATTTGTCTTGTGGTTTGTCTTATTTTCTAAGAGCAGAATTTTAGAATTTTGATGAAGTCCAATTTATCAATTTTAAGCATTTTATGATTTACTCTTTTATATCCTCTCTGTGAAATCTTTTCCTACTCCCAAAGTCACAAGACTTTCTCTTATGTTTTCTTTTAGAAGCTTTATATTTTAGGCTTTATATTGAGATCCATAATCCATTTCCAAGTATTTTTATATGTGGCATGAGGAATGGGTAAAAAAAAATTTTTTTTCAAATATGTGTTAGATATTCTGAAATCATTTGTTGAAAAGATTATTCTTGTACAATTGAATTATCTTGGTACCTATAAAAAGCAATAGACCATATATGTGGGTCTAGTTCTGGATTCTCAGTTCTGTTCTGCTGATTTGTATCTATCCTTATATCAATACTATGCTCTCTGGATTACTATAGCCTTATAATCAGTCTTGAAATCAAGTAGTATGAGTCCTTCAACTTTGTTCTTTATCAAAACTGTTTTGGCTATTCTAGGAATAGCTTTTCCATATGAATTTTCATTTCCATATAAGTTTTTAAATCAGCCTTTCCAGGGGTGCCTGGGTGGCTCAGTGGGCTAAGCCTCTGCCTTTGGCTCAGGTCATGGTCTCAGGATCCTGGGATCAAGCCCCACATGGGGCTCTCTGCTCAGCAAGGAGCCTGCTTCCCCCTTTCTCTCTGCCTGTCTCTCTGCCTAGTTGTGATCTCTCTCTCTCTGTGTCTAATAAATAAATAAAATCTTTTAAAAAAATCAGCTTTTCCATATAAATTTTAAAATCAGCTTATCAATTTCTATAAATTGATAAAATTCTATAAAATCTTCAGAGATTTTAATTGGGATTGCACTGAATCTATAGATCAATTTGGAGAAAACTGATATTTTAACAACATTGAATTTTCCAATCTATGAATATGGTATATCTTTTCATTTGTCTAGGTCTTGTTAATTTCTGTGAATACTGTTTTGTAGCTTTCTACAGACAAATACTGGCAATTTTTTGTTGTAGTTCTCTACAAAGATTTCATTTTTGGTGCTATTAAATATGGTACTTTATAATATTTCAACTTCCCATTATTCATTACAACTGTATAGGAATCTAATTGATTTTTCTTTTTTCAGATTTTATTTATTTGAGAGACAGAGATCTCAAGTAGGTGGAGAGGCAGGCAGAGAGAGAGAGGAGGAAGCAGGCTCCCCACTGAGCAGAGAGCCTGATGCAGGGCTCCATCCCAGGACCCTGGGATCATGACCTGAGCCAAAGGCAGAGACTTTAACCCACTGAGCCATCCAGGAGCCCCTCTAATTGATTTTTCTATATTGACCGTATCCTGCAAACTTGCTAAAGTCACTCATTAGGTCCCACAGTTTCTTTGTACATTCTTTGAAATTTTCTATGTAAATTATCATGTTGTTTGTTCTAGATCACTTTTTGAATAGCAGGAGCTTAAACTAATATTAGACAAAGTCTCATTACTTGTACCTGAAACCATTTTTTTAAAAAATTTTATTTATTTATTTGACAGAGAGATAGACAGTGAGAGAGAGAACACAAACAGGGGGGAGGGGAGAGAGAGAATCGGGCTTCCCGCTGAGCAAGGACCCTAATGCAGGGCTCTGATCCCAGGACCCTGGGATCATGATCTGAGCAGAAGGCAGACGCTTAACAACTGAGCCACCCAAGTGCCCCCTGAAACCATTTCTAATTGAAACAATGACCTGCTAAAATTTTGACAATGTGTATTAGCTTTCCAGTATGAAAAAGGAGGAATTAGCTCATTTATACCTTACTTTCTATCTGTATTTTCTTTTTCTCAGCAACGGTCCAGTTGTTTTTCATCTCAGACCTCTTCAGGGCATATTGGCCTCTTCCTTATCTGTAGTCCCCAGTGTATATTCCTGCTACACCCTTCTTCATTTCTGCTTGATCAATTAGTAGCACTTCTCTATTTGCTTTTTGTCATCCAAAACTTTGAGGAAATTTCTTGTTTACTCATGATTCCTGTGATAGAATACTATCTGTCCCCCTATATCCTCTTTTTAATAATAAAACTCCCAATTTTTAAGTGGATATGTGGCCATGGAGAATAAAGTTTATATCTCTCATTCTTCCTGCAACTAGATGCAGCTCTGTGACTAGGGTCAATAGGATATAAGTGTAAATATCCTTTTATTGAGATGCACTCTTAAAAGGAAGGGTTCATCCTTTTTCATCTCTTCATTCTTCCTATTGATGACGTTGCCATTTATTGGCTATAATTCCAGCACCCATTTTAGACCATCAGTTACTGTTGGGAATTGAAAAAAGATTGAGTGAAAATGAGGAGCCTAAGTTCCCTAACACTGGGCTGGCCACCTCTGGACTTCTGGTACAGAAGACAGAAAGAAACTTCTATCTTTTAAAAGACACTATTATTTTAGATTTTTCTGTTATTCAAAATGAACTTAATCCTAAGCTTATAGAGCCCTTCTTCTCTTCTCTTTCTCTCTTTTTTAAAGATTTTATTTATTTATTTGACAGAGAAACTGTGAACACAACAGGGTGAGTGGCGGGCAAAGGGAGAGGGAGAAGCAGGTTCCCCACAGAGTGAGGAGCCTGATGTGGAGCTCGATCCCAGATGCTGGGATTAATTGAGTCTCTCCTACTTCCCCTGCTTGTGTTCCCGCTCTCGCTGTCTCTCTCTCTCTGTCAAATAAATAAATAAATTTTAAAAAAATATTTATTTATTTGAGAGAGAACAAGTAGGGTGGTGGGGGAAGAGAGAGAGAGAGAAGCAGACCCCCCACTGAGCAGGGAGGCTGATGCAGGGGGCAATCCCAGGACCCTGGGATCATGACCTGAGCTCAAGGCAGATGCTTAACCAACTGAGCCCCCCAGCCACCCCTCAGGTTTCCAGATTTAATTATAGTTTTATTCTCTTCTTTTTCTATTTATGACCAGCATTTCCATAAGCTATATAGTGCTTCTAATTTTATAATTTAAGGTAGCTATATTCTATTATATTAAGTATATGTATCAAAATTGACTTAACTTTTATTTCTGTTTATTAAAGTATAAATTCTCAGGAGTGGGGTTGCTAAGTCCAAGGATTTGAACATTTCTATGGTTATTGGAATGTCTTATCAAATTGTAAGTCCAGCAGGGTAGAAAATTTCTATGTAATAAAATTCATTTCTGTGTAATGTGCAGAGCTAGTACACTGCTCTGAAGGACCAATTGAATTCAGATAAATGAAGGGGAGGGAATTCAGGTAGGATAAAGGCTGGGGTAATAATGTTAAGATAGACATAGTCCATAGAATGTTCAGGGACAATGGTTGTAGTGAAGTTTGAGTAATGTGTATATCAGCTACCACAGATCTTAGTTTCTCTTTCAGCATAGAATCACTTTAGCTATCAGGGATCTACCTCAGTAGTGACTGGTATAAGTGTAGATTCACATATTGAGATCAGATTGTGGATTGCCAACTTAAGGAATTGGGTCTTTATTCTGTAGACAATTGGGAAACCTGTGAAGATTCACAAAATACCCAGGATATTTTATAACTGTGTTTGGATGAATTGGAGGGAAGGGAGTTGAGAAAGAAAAAATGAATAGATGAGGATTTAGGGAAATAGGGAGACCTCTTTGGAATTATTACAGTATTTCAGAGATGAGAAGATTAACACAGGAAATGGAATGCAAATCTTTCAGGCTAATGGTGGCAGATTACCTCTGCACTGCATATACCCTCTCTCAATTTCTTTTGAAAATATTCAAAGAAATGAACAAACAAAAAATTTTTAAAGATACACAAAAAAGAAACAATTGGCAATGATAGCATAAATTCAAAAATGAAAGTTTATGTGCCAAAATAGTAGGTTCTTTCTTCTAATTGCATCATGATTTAGTTTGACTGAGAAATTTTTAATGATTCTCTCTTGAACCTGTAAGTGTCTAAGAATAGAGGTTATACTGACTCACCTCTACCATCTGCTTCATCATCTGTCCTTACCCCAGGATAAAGGGTCTGCACTGGCCAGAGAGGCAGCAAGTCATCTCCCAAACACAGAATACCCTTCTCTAGGGAGACTAATAGGATGTATTTCAGTATTGCTCCTGTAATTAGAAATATCACTGGGCAAAACAAAACGCATAAGTATTTGAGTACACTTTACTACATTATATACAACCGTTGACCTTTATTTATCACTTAACAATCTTTTCCCAGTTTTCTTACCAGGCTTGAATGGAATGCCATTTTTCTAACATCTTAAATCCTTATCTCAGAGTAATGTTCTTTCCAAGGTTCATGTCTAGATCTTAGGACCTGAAGATGTTTTGCCACCAAAACCTCTGGTCTGACTTTCCTATCACAGTCACTATCCATCAAGTGATTCTATGTGGCAGTTAGGCTTTCAGTAATGGGGTGTCTGGCCTCAGGCTTCACTTCTCGTTTCTTCCTTCCTTCCTCACAGCTGACATAACTGAGAAGCTCTTTCTGATCCTGTAAGTGTATCGCTGTCCAGGCAGCTTCTGAGAGAAAGAGAGCACTTCAGAGAAGAGACACGCTATCACAGATACTGGTTTCTCATTCAGCATAGAATCACCACTTCAGCAATCGGTGATCTTCCTCTGAGAGAGCAACTCATAAAATCTTCATTTCAGTCATAAACTCTTTTCTGAAAGGGTCAACGTCTCTAACAGAATAAATCCCATTTTTATCAGCACCATGCTCTAACCAACTGAGCTAACCAGCCAGCTCATAAATCCCATTTTTAAGCCACAGTCCAATATTTGAGCCAAAACAGGATTTCAAAACCAAATTATATAAGCTACTTTTTTATCACAATTCACTAAAAAGAGAACAAAAGGAGATGAGTTTAGGTTTAGATTTGCTAAAAGGAAGAACCTTTTCAAAATATAGATTATATTTTGAAACAGGTTATTAGAGATTACCTACCTTGGGGAACTTTAAAACTAGACTAGAAGTCATTCTTCTTGAATGATTTAACTGCAGACCTGTGTGGAAGCAAGAACGGAAATAAATGCTCTTTTGAGGACCCCTACAGTTTGTCTAATCTGTGGTTTCTGACATCCCTTGCTCCTACTCACTGACTTTATCCCAGGTCATCATGGCATAGCAGAGATGTGGAAGTTGATGGGAGGTAGATGATGATAGTGACATTTGGGATTACTTCACCACAGGAACTGAGAAGAAATGATTACAGTACTCTGTCAGTCCACCAACTGAGCAGTTAATGTAAGCAGGTGGTACAGCATAATCCTCCAGTTATTTCTAGAATCTTGATGAATCAGTCAATCCATTCTTATACAAACTAAGGAAAATAGTTGCGCCACTCCCAAAGAAAGAGGATAAAGCTATAATTCCAATCTGAAAATGATATTGATCAGAATACAACAAAGATGTTCTTTTCTTCACACCTATAAGATGTCAACTCTTACTCAAAGCCTAATGCAGAAGACATTCTAAAAAAGTATTTGGCCTGTGGTATACATGTATTAGAAATTCTGTAGGATACATGCAACTGGCATAAATCTCATAATATGAATGAGATTTGCAAGACATGTACCTTCATTTTTCTAAAACTTAATTTCTCTTTCTCTCTCTTTTTTGACTGGCATCCTGCCAAGTGACAGATACTAAATCTTACTCAGTTTAGGATTCCAGCTGCTCTTTTCCTCTGAGATCTGGGAACTTACCATAGTGCCACAACATCAGAGTGGGGATGGGTAGTGTCTTGTCCTTTTTCATCAGTCCATGCAGGCATCTGCTGAAATATATACAATATTCTGTGTGCTGCCTGTCTTTGGCTCCAGTGACTGTTCCTTTGTCTTTCCTCCTGACTGCAAAGCCTCTCTAGATATACTCTTTCCCCCTACTTACATGCTTTTCTACCATTCCTGTACTGTAGAAAACTAGGTGGGGTGTCTAAGTCTCTGCCTTAAGTCTACATTACTCTCAGGCACGTGGAAAGCATTTTGCTTCTCCCCAACCACACTGAAGCCCAGGGGATGCTATGAGGTTTCATCTGTCCCACCTGCCAAGGCACAGGTATTTCTTCTGTGCCTGTGCCCTCGCCATTCTGAGGTAGGGGAGGAGTCTGGTATCTTGAAACGTCCCTGGGTTCTCTCTGGGGATGCATCACAGGTTTCCTCTACTCCTGGTTTCCTCATTCCAGATGGGATGAACTGGGGAAGGACGTTGAACTTTTTCTTAGGAATCCGCTAATGTCTAAACCTTCTTTCCTTTTGATTTTTCTCTCTTCATCTTCCAGTCCAAGTAAACTTTATTTAGTCTCAGAGGTGGCATCTACATATCTTCCAAATTGTCCATGCTTAGAGAGCTTCGGGGTTTGGGCTTCTCATACTCAAAAAGGCTGTTCTGCTGTAACAGCCCTTCTCCTAGGGAATTGGTCCTCCATAACATAGCTTTAAGTGGGGTATAAAGGAACTGCCAGGGCTTAAAAACATATGTTAATGTATCAAAATATGGTTCCACTATGTTGCTATAAAAGAAGTTTAGTGTCAGGAGGCAATTAGAATTGGAAGATTTCAGTCCCAGGTGAGAGGTAAAGCATCCCTTTTCTCTGTCTCTGTGTCTCTGTCTCTGTCCATCTGTCTCTGACAATGCATAAAAGGCACCCAGCTCTTTTTTGTGGTTCAGCACGATTTCAGTTCTCGCTATGCTCTCAGGCAGGTATCTATTCCTACATTAATTGAGGTCTACTTCATCTGCACCTCAAAAATCCTCTCCAGAGAAAAGGAGAGAACATTTCTCCATTACTTCCGGGTTTGAATTAGAGCCTAGCCCTCCTAAATCTTGGGAGGGGTATACCTCAGTGGGTGCATGATGGCTGCCCACATACACTTAGAATGGAAAACTGGGAAGAAAAAGTAGAAATAAATGAATCTCCTCTACCTTGGAAATTAGTTCTTTCAACAGATTGCCTTAGCACTTGAAATCATTGCCTTAACTACTAAAATTGATTAAATTAGCAGCTCTGTATTTTGCCAAGATCTTTATAGGCTTTTTTCCCCCTTCTCAACGAATTAAAACCTGGCTTGGAGGGGAATGTAGTAGACTGGAGACATTTCTCCTCCTGTCGCTGGATGCTGGTGTAGCAAGCTTTTGACAGTTTTTAAGAAGAAAAACTTAATTCTTGATTACTACTCTTTACGTGTCTTATATCAAGACTACAGTGTGGGTGTGTGGGAGGAAAACTGATGTAACATTGAAGAGTTTAATAAATATTTGCAGTTTGAAGTTTCCCTTCTCCTTTCTTTTCTTCCTTTTTTTTTTTTTTTTTTTTTTTTTTAAGAGAGAGATTGTGGGAGTGAGGAAGAGGGCCAGGGGGAGAGAGAGAGAATCTTAAGTAGGCTCCATGCCCTCCATGGAGTACAAGGATCTGGGCTCAATCTTACAACCCTGAAATCATGACCTGAGCTGAAATCAGAGTCAGATGCTTAATGGACTGAGCCACCCAAGCACCCCGCAATTTGGAGTTTTTAGATCGTTGATTCACAGAAGGCTATTATTACTGTAAGAAAGAGAATTATTTCATTTCAAAAGTAATGCTAAATTTTTAGTAATATGTTAATGACTTGAATAAAATATTCCATGATATAAATGTCAGACCTCATGTAAACTAACGAATTTAAAACAGCATTTTAAATTTGTAATAAAATATAATAACAACTAGTAATTATATTCACTGTCCAAAAAGATGACACTCTTGAAAATCTAGAAAAGATAAAATGTTCAACTTAAATAATGCAAAAGGGAATGGTAGAATGGTGAAGAAATATGTTTTGTAGTGTTCAAAGTAATATAATCTTGACTTCCAATTCAAATGAAACACATATTTTTACTAAACCCTGTACTCACATCAACTTTCAAAGTATGCATTTTTGCTTGTGTTATAATTGGAAGTGAAAATAGGACACAAAAGTATATATATAAATACTATATATATAGGATGATCCCAGCAATGTTTTTTTAAAAAAACCATGCATGGGGGCGCCTGGGTGGCTCAGTCAGTTAAGTCTCTTGATCTCAGCTTAGGTCTTGATCTCAGGATTGTGAGTTCAAGCCCTGTGTTAGGCTCCATGCTGGGTGTGGAAACTACTTAAAAACAAACAAACAAACAAATAAATACATACATACATACATACTGCCTGAATAAAAGCCCAAAAAGAAATGCACTGAAGTATTACTATTGGTTGTCTTTTGGATGGTGGTTATAAACATGATTTTTTACTTCTTTCTTTCTTTTGACATTTTCAAATTCTTCTATAACAAGGACATATTTCTTTATGTTGATCAAATGAATTATAAACTCTCCTTTTTAAAAGTATTTATTCTCGGGCACCTGGGTGGCTCAGTGGGTTAACCCTCTGCCTTCAGCTCAGGTCATAATCCCAGGGTCCTAGGATGGAGCTCCTCATCGGGCTCTCTTCTCAGCAGGGAGCCTGCTTCCCTTCCTCTCTCTCTGCCTGCCTCTCTGCCTACTTGTGATCTCTGTCAAATAAATAAATAAAGTCTTTTAAAAAAAAGTATTTATTCTCGGGGCGCCTGGGTTGCTGAGTGGGTGGAGCCTCTGCCTTCTGCTCAGGTTATGATCTTAGGGTCCTGGGATCAAGCCCCACATGGGGCTCTCTGCTCAGTGGGGACCCTGCTTCCCCCAATTCTGCCTGCCTCTCTGCCTACTTGTGATCTCTCTCTCTGTTAAATAATAAATAAAATCTTTTTTTAAAAAAGTATTTATTCTCCACACTGTTACTGGTTTATTAAGTACAGTGTTTTAATTTATTATGATCCTCATGATTGTTTTGGAAAGTGTGAGTAAGAATTAAATACTAAAATGGGTGCTGAAATGCTTCAATGTGCTCCAGACAATGTTAGCAAGCAGCAGGTATCAGAACAATGATAAAAAAAACACTTTAGTCTTTAAAGTAATAAAGACACTGAATGGTCATAATTTCAGTTTAACTGTCCCCAACCTGTTATAGATTGCTTTGCCTTTGAACTGCCCACTGGAAAGATCCAGATGTGTCCAGATCTTTCTAAGGTTGACAACTGATTCCCTTCACCACATTTCATTTTACACAATGATTTCAATGTAGGAATGTCATGGTAGGGAAATAATAAGGTCCTAAAATAAGGTAGAGCAATATAGTTAAAAGGCTATGGAGTTGCCTATTGATTGCTGAGATTTCTGCAGATTTTTTTCTGTAGACTTAGTGAATTCTACTGATGAGGAACGCAATAGAATCTGAACAACTAAGATCAAAAGGAGAGGATGACTTTGATCATCTATTTGACTGCAAGTAATAGTCACAATTTACTTGAGTATTTTATAGGTGCTAAATCCATCCAAAGTAACTCTCTCTCATCTACTTTTAATGCAGCTGTTGACATTGGTTTGTACAAAAGTTTGCTCAAGAGTTTTTAGGAAAACAGGGATATATTTGCCTGATTTACCTCTGTATTAGAGCGCAAAAGAAAAATGTCAGGCATGAAATCCTGAATCCTATAGATGTTGCCAAGGTAGACAGATTCATGAATTAGTTATTTTCAAGTAGATCTTAATTAACATGTTTATAACAGTAACTATTTCTTCAGGCTCTATTCTGCTTCAGCTCTGTACTCTGGGAAAAGCCCCTATTTTATTAAACTTGTATTTAGAGGGGCTCCCAGGTAGCTTAGTCTGTTAAGCATCTACCTTCGGCTCAGGTCATGATCCAGGGTCCTGTTATAGAGCCCTGCATTGGGCTCCTTTCTCAGTGGGGAGCCTGCTTCTTCTCTCCGTCTGCTCCTCTGGCTGCTTGTGCTCTCTCTCTCAAATAAATAAATGAAACAGTGTTGGGGGGTGGGGGGTGCAGGCTTGTGGACTGAACCCTCTACTTATGAGATTTGATGTTAACTCCAGGTAGATAGTGTCAGAACTGAATGATAGGACACCCAGCTGATGTTGCCAAGAATTGCTTTGTGGGGGAAAAACACCTACACGTTCGGTTATCAGAAGTGTCGGAAGTGAATTGTTTTGTGTGAGTAGTAAAAAAGAAACACATAGAAGGAAGAGGGAGGGGCGCCTGGGTGGCTCAGTGGGTTAAAGCCTCTGCCTTCGGCTCAGGTCATGATCCCAGGGTCCTGGGATTGGGCCTTGCATCAGGCTCTCTGCTAAGTGGGGAGCCTGCTTCCCCCTCTCTGTCTCTGCCTGCCTCTCTGCCTACTTGTGATCTCTGTCTGTCAAGTAAATAAAATCTTTTAAAAAAGAAGGAAGAGGAAGTTTTTCCTACTCACATGTATAGACCATTATCACTTATTTTATTTCTTACGTTGTGAGCACAGGGCTGAGACCTAACTTGCCTAAATTTCCTAAACATTAGGAATTTCCTAAATTCTTGGATTGATTGATGGCTAAATTGACATATATTTATCTGTCTGTAGCTTTGTTGAGATATAATTCATATACCATACAATTCACCCACTTAAAGTGTACAATTCAGTTGTTTTTACTGTGTTTATCGATTTGTGGAACCATCATTGCAGTCAATTTTAGAACATTTTCATCACCCCAAAAAGAAGCCTCATACCTATTTAACCCAGTAAGCACTCCCCATTTGCTCCAGTCCCTTAGCAGCCCTAGGGAACCACTTATCTACTTTCTGTCTCTGTAGATATACTTACCCGGACATTTCATGTAGACAAAATCGTGTGGTCTTTTGTGACTGACTTCTTTCACTTAGCATAATGTCTTCAAGATTGATCCATTTTGTAGCATGTATCAGTTCCTCATTCCTTTTTTTTTTTTAAATTAACATATAATGTATTATTTGTTTCAGGGGTACAGGTCTGTGATTCATCAGTCTTAACACAATTCACAGCACTCCCCATAGCACATACCCTCCCCAGTGTCTATCACCCAGCCACCCCATGCCTCCCACCCCTCTCCCTTCCAGCAACCCTCAGTTTGTTTCCTGAGATTAAGAGTCTCTTATGGTTTGTCTCCCTCTCTGGTTTTGTCTTGTTTCATTTTTCTCTCCCTTCCCCTCTGACCCTCTGTCTTGTTTCTCAAATTCCTCATATCAGTGAGATCATATGATAATTGTCTTTCTCTGATTGACTTATTTCACTTGGCAGTCCTCATTCCTTTTTACTGCTGAATAATATTCCAGTCTATAGATATATACATTCCACTTATCCATTCATCAGTTGATGGATAATTTCAGTTATTCCCACTTTTGGCTATTATGAATTAATGCTGTTATAAAGATACATGTACAAGTTTTTGTGTGGACATGTTTTCATCTCTATTGGGTGGGATTGTTGGGTCATATAGTAACTATGTTTAACCTTTTCAGGAACCACCTGGCTGTCTCAAAGTGGATACACCATTTTACACTTCCACCTGAAAGTTTCAGTTTCTCCTCATCCTCAATACTTGTCATTATCTGGATTTTGACTCACATCCTCATGGGTATGAAGTGGTATCTCATTTTTTAAAAAAATTTGTATTTCCCTAATGACCAGTGTTGAGCATCCCTACATTATGAGTATGCCTATATGATGTTGAACATTCCCTAATATTGAACATTTTTTCATTTACTCTTGGTCATTTATATATCTTTTCGGGAAGTATCTATTCAGATCTTTTGTCCAATTTTAATTGGGTTTTGGCCTTTTTATTATTGAGTTGTAAGAGTTTTTAAAATATATTCTGGATGCCAGTCCATTATCAGATATATAATATGCAAATATTTTCTCTCATTTTGTGGTTTATCTTTTCTTTTTTATGATGATGTCCTTTGAAGCACAAAAGTTTTAAATTTTTGTGAAGTCCAACTTACCTAATTTTTTTTCTTTCATCAGTTGTGATCTTGGTGTCATATCTAAGAAGGCTTTGCCTAACACAAATTACAAAGATTTATGTCTATATTTTCTTCTAAGAGTTATAGTTTTCACACTTTCATTTAGGTCTATAATCTATTTGAGTTGATTTGTATGTGTGGTGTGAGGAAGGAGTTCAACTTCATTCATGTGTATGTTGATGTTCAGTTGTTCTAGCACATTTGTTGCCTCATCTATTTTTAAATTATATATTATTTGGGGTAAATATTAATAATATCTAAAATTTGTTGAGCACTATGTACTTGCTAAGCACTGTTCTAAGGCTTTTACATAAGGTATCCTAGTTTAACCCTTACACTAATTCTTTTTTCTTTTTTTTTTTAATTAACATATAATGTATTATTAGCCCCAGGGGTACAGGTCTGTGAATCGCCAGGTTTACACACTTCACAGCACTCACCATAGCACATACCTTCCCCAATGTCCATAACCCCACCTCCCTCTCCCTCCCCCCTCCCCCCAGTAAACCTCAGTTTGTTTTGTGACATTAAGAGTCTCTTATGGTTTGTCTCCCTCCTAATCCCATCTTGTTTCATTTATTCTTTTCCTAGCCCCCAAACTCCCCACATTGCATCTCAACTTCCTCATATCAGGGAGATCATATGATAGTTGTCTTTCTCTGATTGACTTATTTCACTAAGCATAATACCCTCTAGTTCCATCCACGTCATTACAAATGGCAAAATTTCATTTCTTTTGATGGCTGCATAGTATTCCATTATATATACATACCACCTCTTCTTTATCCATTCATCTGTTGATGGACATTTAGGTTCTTTCCATAGTTTGGCTATTGTAGACATTGCTGCTATAAACATTCGGGTGCACATGCCCCTTCAGATCACTACATTTGTATCTTTAGGGTAGATACCCAGTAGTGCAATCACTGGGTCGCCCTTACACTAATCCTAAGGGACTTTATCTCCCTATCAGAAAATAACTGGGGAGAGAAAAAGGAAACTGAATGTGAATTGCTTCTCATTGGCAGAAAAAAGAACTAGAGGGAATAGTCCCAGCCCTCTTAGTCTTCTTCTTGCTTTGAATACCAATGGCAGTGCCTAAATTCCCTGATGTGGGTGCATAAAGTTAAGGGTGAAGCCAAAGCAAAGAATAGGGGATCTACTTATATCCTATTTTGTTGCCATCAAGAAAAATGGTATTCTGACCAGAAAAGGTGACAAGATGGTTAAGAGAAAAGCAAACCTGTTAATAGGGGTGATGATGCTCAGAGAATACTGTATGCTCTCATTGAGTTTAAAGCTCTTGGCCCCAAGGGCTTATAGCTAAGGATGAAAGACCTTACACATGAGATAACTCTGGTGTTTCCATTATTTTCATTGAAATGTGGATAATAGAAATGCTGGAAGTCTGAAAACTTGCTGGTTTTCAGAATGAATGAGGTGCTCAATTCTGTTAATCCTAGAAGAGAGTTTGGGAGCCAGTGCAGACAGAATCCTAGAATGGCTTTTGAAGTGGATGGTTTATGATTATTTAGGAAGAGAAGGGGTAAGATGACATGGGTTCACCATTCAGTTTGACATCTATTTGTTAGTAATCATCTATCTTTATATGAGCTGAAACATTTAATAGTTTTTAGTACCAGTTGTCCATAAGTTATATTTTCAAGTTGAAAAATAATATCTGAAGGAATAGGATAGGCATTGATAATTTGGAGAATTAGTATTCTTTTCCAGCAATGATTGGCACTTTAAATTTGAATGTTTAGAAAAAGAGTTTATTTCTGTGTGTAGCCACATTCCTTGTTGACCTGATTAATTAAATCTGTCCTGTTTACATAAGAACATAAATATTTTAGAATAAAACCCAATTTAATAAATGAATAAACTTATTAAGATGTAATTACTTTTCCAAGTTCTGTGTTTTAAAAGTCGTAATTAGAATGTGGATTACAAACTATTCTACATGGAGGCTTCAGGGAGGTTTGGCTTATCTTTCTGTAATTTTATTTGGTTTAAAGCTAAACATGCATTAGTATGGGATGCAGGGTTTATAACTAGAGTCACTTCATGTTGATAAAACCAAGTTTGTTAAAAACAAATTTAGTATTATCATTAAAGATGAGGAAATGGGGAAGAGAAGCGTTCCAAGTGGAAGGAATTTCTGCTTGGGCTTCATGTTTCCCCTTATATAAAGAATTATATATTGTATGGATGTAAATATAGATAGTATGCATATAAGTAGCAATAGTAAAAAAAAGTGTGCATGGAAGTAATAAAAGTCAGCTTAAGGATAGTGATTATTTGTGGGGAAAGAGGTAGAGGTAGGGAGGGGTTAGAACTTCTATCTGTGGTATTTCACTTTTAAGAAGAATAAGAAAGAGGGTGGGTTTCTCTTGTTATTTTTTATATGTTTGAAATATTTCATTAATTGAAAACTTGAAAACAAGAAAATAAGCAGCCTAACTGTCTGATTGCTTTTCTAGAGGGTCCAAGCATTTACTTCCTAAGGATTTGAGAATATGCTTAAATAGGGCTCTGCAGGTGCCTGGAGAGTTTATTTTTGTAATCCTAGCACATACTAGTAATAACAACAACTACAGTTTATTAAGCACATACAGTGTGCCAGGCACTATGTGAGGTGCTTTAAGTATGCTCTCTACTGCTTTGACAATAATTGCGAAGAAGGTATTTCCTTCATTCCCATTTAACAGATGGCAAGGTGAGCTGTAGTTCCAAACCACTACTTGTGGTAAAATATGCTAAGTGAAAACTCAGACTTCCAAATATCAAGTTTAATATCCCAAAGTTCATTTCTCCAGGAGTTATCTCCACATTTTAATGTTTACTTGAGAAAAACCAGAAAATATAGATAGGGGAAAAGAGGATAAAAATTGCCTGTAATTTCACTACCACTCAGAGAAAGTTACTGCTAGCATTTTGATAGGTGCCCTTTCATATGGGTTCCATGCATAAATTTGTATGAACTTTCAAATGCTTTGAGAAGGAACTGTGTCAAGAATTTCTCTATCAGTATTGCTTATGGTGCATAATATAGGATAAATTTAAAATTTGGATTTTATTCCATAATGTCTGTATATTTTTTAAAGTAGAGTTTTAAACTGAAAAATCTTCATTAAAAATTTATGCACTATAGGGGCGCCTGGGTGGCTCAGTGGGTTAAAACCTCTACCTTCAGCTCAGGTCATGATCCCAGGGTCCTGGGATCGAGCCCCGCATCGGGCTCTCTGCTCAGCAGGGAGTCTGCTACCCCACCCCCGCCTGCCTCTCTGCCTACTTGTGATCTCTGTCTGTGAAATAAATAAATAGAATCTTTAAAAAAATTTATGCACTATATATGAAAAAATAATTATTGGCTACTTTTTAAATCTAATACAAAGACCAGCTGGACAATACTGATGATATTTGCCAGTAAATTATAAAATCAATAATGAGTATATTACCTGTTGTGGATAGTTTGTTTGTTTATTTTAAAGATTTTATTTATTTATTGGAGACAGAGAGAGAGCAGGAAAAGGAAGGAGAGGGAGCAGCAGTCTCCCAGCTGAGCAGGGAGCCTGACTTGGGGCTCAGTCCCAAGACCCTGGGAACATGACCTGAGCCAAAGGCAGATGCTTAACCGACTGAGCCACCCAGGTGCCTATGGATAGGACAGGTTGACCATTCTATTTTCTAACTCAATGATATGACCAATCTAAGTACCTCATACAAGGGGTTTCATACAGTATTTGTCTTTTTGTGACTGGCGTATTTCACTTAGTGTAATGTCCTTTAAGTTCATCTATATTGTAGCATGTCAGAATTTCCTTCCTTTTTAAGTCTGAATAATATATCATTGTATGTGTATTGTATATTTTGCTCATCCATTCATCTGTTGATGAACACTGGGATTGCTTTTCATGTATTAGCTTGTGAATAATGCTGCTATGAACACAGGTAAACCTCCTTAAGACCCTGCCTCCAGTTCTTTTAGTTGTATACTCAAGAAGAATTGCTAGATCATACGGTAATTTCATTTCTAAATTTTAAAGAACCTCCATACCATTTTCTGTAGCAGCTGTACCATTTTATATTTCTACCAACAGT
Organism: Martes martes; assembly: GCF_963455335.1. Lineage (NCBI taxonomy): Eukaryota > Metazoa > Chordata > Mammalia > Carnivora > Mustelidae > Martes > Martes martes. The sequence continues at coordinate 31,279,381 of NC_137904.1, read as the reverse complement.
GCACAAGAGTTCTAATTTCTTTGTACCCTCATCAATACTTGTTATTTTAACTTTTTTGTTAGAAACCATCTTAATGGGTGTGAGGTGGTATCTTATTATAGTTTTTATTTGTGTTTCCCTAATGGTTAAGAACGTTAAAGCATCTTTTCATGTGCTTATTGACTATTTGCATATCTTCCTGGGAGAAATGTTTACTCCAGTCCTTTGCGGGGGGGGGGGGGGGGGGGGGGGAGCTCCTTTTTTTCAGTTGAGTTTTAGGAATGCTGTATATATTCTGGATATTAACCCTTTATCAGATACGATTTAAAAATATTTATCCCATTCTTTGGGTTGCTTTTTTACTTTCTTGATAGTCTTTTGATGCACAAAATTTTTAATTTATATGTAGTCCAATTTGTCTATTTTTTCTTTCTTGCCTGTGTCTTTAGTGTCTTAGCCAAGAAACCACTGCCAAATCAAATGTTATGAAGATTTTCTCCTATGTTTTCTTCTAAGTGTTTTATAGTTTTAGGTCTTACATTTAGGTCATGGATCCATTTTCAGTTAATTTTTGTATATGGTGTTAGGTAAGGCTCCAACTTCATTTTTTTTGCATGTGCTTATCTATTTGTTCTATTCATTTTTGAGAATGAGATAGTGAAACCTCCAATATTATTGTAGAATTGTCTTTTTCTTCTTCCTTCAGTTCTCTCAATTTTTGGTTCATATATTTTGATGGTCAGTCATTAGGTGCATGGATGTTTGTAACTTCTCTTTTTGCTGTATTGAACCTTTTTTTTATATATAATGTCCTTTTTTGTCTCTTATAAACTTTTTTTGGTTTAAAGTCTGTTTTGTCTGATATTACTATAGCCATTATACTATTGCTTGGAATATCCTTTCATTTTCAACCTATTTATCTCTGTGGACCTAAGGTGAGTCCTGCAGACCATGTGTTGTTGGGTCATGTGTTTTTATCCATTATGCCAATCTGTCTTTTAATTGGAGAATTTAATCCATTTACATTTAAAGTAGTTGCTGATAAAGAGGGATTTCTGTCATTTTACTATTTGTTATCTATATGCCTTATAGTTCTTTTTGACTCTCATTCCTTGTGTTACTGCCTTATTTTGTAGTTAGTTTGATTTTTTTTTGTAGTGAAACATTCATATTTCTTTATCATTTCATTTTGCTTGTATTCTTTTATTTAATTATATTCTTTAACTAGTTTCTTCATGGTTACTATAGTGATTACATTTACCATTTTATTTATTTATTTATTTATTTATTTAAAGATTTTATTTATTTATTTGACAGGCAGAGATCACAAGTAGGCAGAGAGGTGGGCAGAGAGAGAAAGAGAGAGAGGAAGGGAAGCAGGCTCCCCGCTGAGCAGAGAGCCCGACGCGGGGCTCCATCCCAGGACCCCGAGATCATGACCTGAGCTGAAGGCAGAGGCTTTAACCCACTGAGCCACCCAGGTGCCCCTACATTTACCATTTTATAACTTTAGTTGTAACACACTCTAGTTTGAATTTATACCAGCTTAATTTGGATAACACATAAAAGGTCTGCACCTTTAACTCTGTCCTTACCTCTTTCATTTGTTATGTCATAAAATTATATCTTATACACTTTGTATCCCAAAACATAAACTAACAATATTTTAATGTATTTGTCTCTTAAATTGTGTAGAAAACAAAAAGTGGAGTTACATACCATTGTTTTAATAATAGCAGCTTTTATATTTGCCCATGTATTTACATTTACTGAGATCTTTATTTATTCATATAGCTTCAGGTTACTGTGTAGTGTCCTTTTATTTCAAGATGTAGGACTCCTTTTGGTATTTCTTGCAGACTGGTTTGGTGGTTATGAACTTCTTTAGTTTCTGTTTATTTGAGAATGTCTTTATTTATCCTTTACTTTTAAAAGACAGTTTTGCCAAATATAGGATTCTTCATTAACTGTTCAATTTTTTCTTTTAGCACTTTGAATATATCAGCTCACTATCTCTGGCCTCCAAGACTTCTCATGAAAAATATGCTGATTATATTATTAAGAACCCCTTATATGTGACAAATTACTTCTCTCTTGCTGCTTTCAAGATTGTTTGTCTTTGTCTTTGGACAGTGTAATTATAATTTATCTTGGAGTGGGTCTTTTTGAGTTCATCCTGGCATTTATTGAGCTTCTTGGACAGTTATATTCACATATTTCATGAAATTTGGGGCGTTTCTAACCATTATTTGTTCAGGTATTCTCTCTGTATCTTTTTCTCTTTCTCCTTCTTCTAGGACTCCCTTAATACATATGTTGGTCCTGTTGATGGTAACCCACAGTTCCCTTAGGCTCTGTTCACATCAGTCTTTTCTCTTTCTGTTTCTCAGACTCAATAATTTCCATTGTCCTATCTTCAGGTTCACTGATTCTTTTTTCTGCTTGCTCAAACCTGCTTGCGAATCCCTCTAGTGAACTTTTCATTTTAATTATTGTACTTTTCAACTCCAGAATTTGTTTTTGGTTTCTTTTAAGGTTTCTCTCCTTTGTTGATATTCCATTTTGTTTCATACATTATTTTCTTGACTTTCTCCACATCTTTCTTTAGTTCTTTCAGCATCTTTAAAACGGTTGTTTTAGGGCGCCTGGGTGACTCAGTTGGTTGGATGACTGCCTTTGGCTCAGGTCATGATCCCAGGGTCCTGGGATTGAGCCCCACATCGGGCTCCCTGCTAGGTGGGGGGCCTGCTTCTCCCTCTCCCACTCTCCCTGCTGGTATTCCTTCTATCACTGTCTCTCTCTGTCAAATAAATAAATAAAATCTTTAAAAAAAAAAAAAAAGAAGACAGTTGTTTTAAAGTCTGTCTAGTAGATTCACCATCAGGCTTTTTTTTTTTCAGGGACAGTTGCTGTTGTTATTTTCCTTTGACTGGGCCATATCATGCTGTTTCTTTGTATGCTTTGTGGATTTTGTCAAAAATTGTACATAGGATCTAATACTCTAATAATGTGGTAACTCTGGATATCAGATTCTCTTCCTTCACCAGGGTTTGGTGTTTTAAGTTCTAGTTTGGTGGTGGGGAGGGGAGGAGTTATTATTGTAGGCTCTGTCTGTGTCAAGGATTAGCCTGAGATGTAAACTTAAGGTCTTCTCAGATACTGTCTTAGGTTATACCTTCCTTTGGGCATGCATGATGATTTTCTAATTTCCTCTGTATCTGGGTTTGCTTTTGAATGTCTTAGTCTTCACTGTCTGGCTACCAAAAGGGCTAAAAAGAAAAATTAAGGGGAGAAAAAGGTACTGATGCTTTAAATCCTCTGGAAATCATTTTAGCCAGAGGGGGATGGCTTGCAACAACAGGATGTATGTGTGCAAGAATAAGGGCCACAGATTCATTATCTGCACATTTGTGATCAGAAGCAATAATCAATGATCAGAGCACAGATCCCTGATATTTGGAGATCAGGGTCCATTTTACCCACTATGACTTCTGTAAGCTGTGTGAGAAGTGCTCCAGCAACACATACATGCACAGCTGCTTACAGTGAGACAGGGGTGTGGGGGATAGGTCGTTGCCACTGTGCTAAGAACTGAAATTGACTAAAATTAATCATAGTTTACCTCCAGTTTTCCTCTAGAAGTTGTAAGCCTTCCATAAACTCCACAGTTTCAAAATTGCATCAGACAGAATGGACCAGTCATCTAGGTGGGGAGCCAGATTTCCAGTGCTTCCTGTTCTGTCATCTTCCAGGAATCTGTTTATCTTTCTTCCTTCCTTCCCCCCCCCTCCCTCTTTCTTTTCTTTTCTTTCTTTCTTTCTTTCTTTCTTTCTTTCTTTCTTTCCTTCTTTCTTTCTTTCCTCAAGTGCTTACTATGTGCTAGGCACTGGTCTGAGCTTCAAGGCTCCACTACCTTATTATGATTTTTTCTTATTCAAATAAACATACAGTTTTATACTTAAATTTGTTCTTGTCACTTTGCATTCTTCTTCTTTTTCTTCTTCTTCTTCTTCTTCTTCTTTTTAAGATTTTATTTATTTATTTGACAGACAGATCACAAGTAGGCAGAGAGGCAGGCAGAGAGAGAAGGGAGGAAGCAGGCTCCCTGCTGAGCAGAGAGCCCGATGCGGGGCTCGATCCCAGGACGCTGGGATCATGACCTGAGCCGAAGGCAGCAGCTTTAACCCACTGAGCCACCCAGGCACTCCTGCATTATTTTTCTTAAAGAGGGTCCCCAACATCTTATAGATTTCAGATTACACAAAGCTTTAATCTTCCCCTGCTGTGGCATCAAGAGGGTGACATGCTTTAAGTCAAAGTGATTCCAAAGGTGTCTAATCTTTAATGTGTCCCCTCTGTGACTTCTGTCTTTGTGTCTTGAACATATTATCATCCCCATTCTATTCTCTGCCAGTGGGAAAGTGTTATAACAAGATCTGGAGGCAAGTTCACTGAAACACAAGTCATCTTTTCTCTGTTGATGAGAGTAAATGCCTAAGGTTGCTAGATTTAGCAAATAAAAATACAGGATTCCCAGTTAATTTTAATTTCAGATAAATGTTACATGGGACACACTTATACTTAACAATTTTTATTTATTTATTTATTATTATTTTTATTTTTTTAAAGATTTTATTTATTTATTTGACAGACAGAGATCACAAGATGGCAGAGAGGCAGATGGGAGTGGGGGGGAAGCAGGCTCCCTGCTGAGCAGAGAGCCCAATGCGGGGCTCCATCCCAGGACCCTGAGATCATGACCTGAGCCAAAGGCAGAGGCTTTAACCCACTGAGTGACCCAGGTGCCCAACAATTTTTATTTTTTATCTGAAACTCAAATTTAAGTGACAACCTGTGTTTTATCTGGCAATTCCATGAATTTTTCAAAAATGGTTTCTCTAGCTCAAAGATTACATTTCTACAACAGCATTTTCATATGGAAGTCAAGGTGGAAGAGTGAAAAAGGCTTTCAAATGAGGACTCCTGGATGTGAGTCTTAGTTCCTTCACTGAAAAGCTATATGACTGGACCTTAGCTTACCCATCTGTGTGATGAAGGGGCTGGACAACATCCTCTGAGAGGACTAATATTCTATGATTCTAAAGGTCCCCTTTCATTGTCCCAGTTTTCCTTGTAGACTATTATAAAACCTACTCTCGTGCCCTTCCAAGGTGCAGAGATTACAGATGTACTCATAAGAATTTGAGGTTGAAAGACAGGAGTTAGGAAGATACGAAGTTACTCTACTTGGGGTGTTCCAGGGCCTACAGTATAAAGAGTTATATCTGCACCTAGCCGGGGCATGAGGGAAGTGTAAAGGCATAGAGGTATGGAATGAACCCCTCTGTGCACACTCAGGGTTTGCAGTGGAAGTAGAACGTGGCTGTAGTCAAATTCTAGGCTTTGCATTTATTCTCAGCCTTTGGCTGGACATGGAGAAGACAGAGCCTGGTACTCAGCAACCCCACTCAGACCATTAGCCCTACTCAGCTGTCCTTGGTTGCTTTCTATGGAGTAATGGGCTTATAGCCACTAGTACCTGGAGGCACTTTCTCCGCTCTAGGATTTAAAGGGAAACTCTTACTTTGAAACTCAAGAAAAGAGAATCCTGGATTCTATTTCTTGATACCTAAAAGAACAACTAACTAGATTCCTATGCTAATGGCCATATTTTCTTCTTCTCTTACGTTGTTCTCCTGGATGCAGATATTCCAAAGCTACACGAGCCCAAGCCTAATAAACATCCAATACCACATAGGAATCCTAACTAATAACCTTTGGTCAAAATAATGTGCCAAGAAATACCTTGGCAGTTATTTCAGTGGGTTAGCCAATTTGGGAAAGTCTCTAAGAAATGCTAACAAATGGTTGTGCCTCACCAGCGTGATGGTGAAATGGGCAGATGCAGGAGAGGCTATTCCAAAGAGAGAAAACTGTATGTGTTGGAAATCAGAGACCTTCATATGGACAATCTGGAGGAAGAGAGAGCATTTCTTTTTCTCTTCTTCCTCCCAAACAAATTTTATCCCCCAAAGTAGCAGCCAGTCACTTCCTCTGTGAGGCCTTTCCCATTCTATTCCTCTTCCAGGGAAAGTTTGAGACACAAAAATGTCCTAGGTAGATTAATGATTTGGAACTTCTTAAAAATTTTTTTAAAAAAATTATTTATTCAACATTTGCTAGGTAGGGCTAGGGAGAAAACAATATTATTTTTTAAAGATTTTATTTATTTATTTGACAGAGAGAGATCACAAATAGGCAGAGAGGCAGGCGAAAGAGGGGTGGGGGGAAGCAGGCTCCCTGCTGAGCAGAGAGCCCGGTGCGGGGCTTGATCCCAGGACCCTGAGACCGTGACCTGAGCCGAAGGCAGAGGCTTAACCCACTGAGCCATCCAGGCACTCCAACAATATTTTTATTATTAAGTTAAAAAAAGAGAAAAAAAAAAGGCTGACTCCCACTGGCCAAAGTAGAGTCAATGTTCTGGAAAAAAGAAATCTCACTTTTCTGTAATTCTTGTTCTCGTTTCTATTTTCTTTTGCAATTTACTGAATCAGACTACTTGGGAGACATACCAAAGAATTTAAAATTTAGGCTTTGTTCAACAGTTTAAAATTCATTCCAGAAAAAACAGCTTGGTGTTATGCATGATTTGATTTCAGAATTTCAGTTGACTTCATCTGCAGCTGCTCATGGCAAAACTAATCAACAGACATAGGTCAGTTCTAGAGAGAAGGTCTTTGTTTTTTTGTTTTTTGCTTTTAATTTTCACATGAAAGCATTGTTTTCTTTGGTGGTAGCAAAACCAAATTATCTTTTACCAGGAAGGTAAGTAGTTTTGTACAGAAACCCGAGTTAACTAGCACATTTCTGTTTTATCTTAGCATCCCATATGTTTTGTTGCCTGGTACAGGTACCTCAATTTCTCGTTTCTTAATATAGCTATGTCTGTCAGCTAAACAGAACTGTGTGCTTCCTCTGTCCTTCCACAGCCCTCTACCTTGCCTCGATTAGAGATAATATTTATCACATGATGTTGGAATTGTTTTTGCATCTTTGTTCTCGGCTAGACTATGAACATGCTCAGGTCAGAGACCACATCATCTTCATGATTCTAGTGGTCCCTCAATAAATGAATGAAAAAATGTCATGGTCAACAAGGAAAGAACAGTAGGCACTAGGCCTTCCTGTGGGATATCAGTGAAGAATCTGTAGTCTTACTGGGCAAAGACTTCTTCTTTATTTTATTTTATTTATTTATTTGAGAGAGAGAGAGAGCATGAGAGAGCATGAGCAGGTGAGATGGGGAAGGACAGGCGGAGAGGGAGAACCTAGCAGACTCCCTGTAGAGCAGAGAGCCCAACTCCTGACCATGGGTAGATCCTAAGACCTGGAGATCATGACCTGAGCCAAAGGCAAACATTTAACTGGCTGAGCCACCCAGGTACCCCTGGGCAAAGCCTTCTGTATGAGAAAACTTCAACAATCTAAAGTTGCCAAAAATTCAAAGAATTTAGATATACACTGGCCATTTTTATTATATAGTCCACATCAAGCACTCACCATCTCTAACTTGACAACAGAGCAAAATTAATTGGAATCCAGGTACTGATCTGGATCTTTACATATATTTCTTATTAAAGTATCATAACAACCCTATGAGATAGGTATCATTAGCCTCTTTTTTATAGGTTAAATAACTAAATTCAGAAAGGCTAATTAATAATTGAGTTCATGATCACAGAGTCAGGAAGAGGTGAAACTTGTCTGTAAATCCTCCTCTGCCTTGGGGCGCCTGGGTGGCTCAGTGGGTTAAAGCCGCTGCCTTCAGCTCAGGTCATGATCCCAGGGTCCTGGGATCGAGCCCCGCATCGGGCTCTCTGCTTGGCGGGGAGCCTGCTTCCCCCTCTATCTCTGCCTGCCTCTCTGCCTGCTTGTGATCTCTCTCTGTGTCAAATAAATAAATAAAATCTTAAAAAAAAAGCTTCTTTAAAAAAAAAAAATCCTCCTCTGCCTTCTTCCATCACACCTCTGTTATAGTTGTATATTACATATCTCACTATGGAGCTATAAGGAACAAGGGACACCAAGCATTACAGTAATTAGAATTTTCATATTATATTCAAGAAATCAGTGACTAATTCTCTTCAGCCTCCACCTTGAAATTGAAATACAGTAATGCTAGACATAAAAATGTATCTTGATTTTCCCCCAAGGAATCTCCCTCTTGTATCCACGAAGTGAGCATTAACAATTAATGGGAAGTGCTTTCCAAGCCATATAACATCATTCTTAATATTTACGATGCCCACGAAACACACAAACATCTGTTCTGTAGAGTGATAGCTATTAAAGTATACTTAAGTGCCAAGCACTCTCTCTCTCATGTAGACGAGTCAAAGCTTTAAGCAGTTGTTCCTCTGGAGATGTCTAAATAGCAAGGATTCCAAGAAGATCGGAGGGAGACAATTTTAGACTCAACTCATCTTGAGGAATATTAGTTCGTTTTATTACGGCCAAAGCACACAGTAACTTTAAATGGCATAAAGCTATGTTTAAAAGGTTGACATGATCTTTCATATTGGGGATTATCGCAAGGCTAAAGCTAAAGTTAACATTTCCTTCTGAGAAGCAAAATTAGAAGAAACTCAAAAAGTTCTTTTGATGGATGAGATCACCCATCAGCAGGAATGACAGATCTAAGAAATCTCTATTAAGTTAGAAGATTTGGGCACACCCAAAATCCAATCAAATGGTCTATGAATACCCTCCTGGAGGAGGCCTGGCTTGAGGTTATTACTAAGAAAAAAGTCTGTAGTCTGCTTGTAAAGAGGTTATGTTCATCGAAGAGAGTGGTTAGCCTGGATCTCTGATAGCAGAGTCAGTAGAGCCAGTGTCTTCACCAGAACTCCCTATTTATTTGACAATAAAATTTGTTGTGATATAATAACTATTACATTTCTATCCCTATCTCTATATCAATACCTACTTACCTGTATGACTAACCCTAACTAGTCTCTGTGTATGCTGAGGACCAGACCTTAAGCATGGCAATCAGTATAAGCAAATACTGTCACCCTGCCTTTCCCAGATGAAACTTCTTCAAACTGCAGCAAACAGGGGCACCTGGGTGGCTCAGTGGGTTAAGCCTCTGCTTCGGCTCAGGTGGTGGTCTCGGGGTCCTGGGATCGAGCCCCACATCGGGCTCTCTGCTCTGCGGGGAGCCTGCTTCCTCCTCTCTCTCTCTGACTACTCATGATCTCTGTCTATCAAGTGAATAAATAATAAAAATCTTTAAAAAAATTGTTTCCAAACTGCAGCAAACATAAGATGAACATAATGGTCACAACAGCAACAAAACAATAATAATGGCAACTGACAATTGCGGTGTACTTACTAAATGCCAGGCACACTTCTAAAGCCCTGCATATGAATTACCCACTGAGTCTTCACAGTCAATCCCATGAGTAAAAGAAAAACTGATGCACAAAGAGGGTCTGTAATATGAGCTAGGTCATATGCTGATGAGTGGTGGGGCCTAAATTCTAACCTAGGTAGGTTAACCATTCCTTGTAGGTGGGGGTTAAGGGGGAACAATATAAATATATTTAAGGGGCACCTGGGTGGCTCAGTGGGTTAAGCCTCTGCCTTCGGCTCAGGTCATGGTCTCAGGATCCTGGGATCGAGTCCCGCATCAGGCTTTCTGCTCAGTGGGGAGCCTGCTTCCCCCTCTCTCTGTCTGCCTCTCTGTCTTCTTGTGATCTCTCTCTCAAATAAATAAATAAAACCTAAAAAAATGTATTTAAATAAGATGTTCAAGCGGGGGTTATTTTTGTTTGTTTGGTTGCAAGATACAAAATTTGACTCAAGCTATTTCAAATAAAACATTGATTGAGAGTAACACTAAGCCAAGTAACGTATTCTTTTCTCATAATATCTTGCATTTATATATGTCACTGCATTTACTAGTCTGTTATAATTATCTGTTTATATGTTCATTGTAATTGTCCCACTTGATCCCAATAATATGATTTTTTTCTTTTTTATTTACTACTGTATCTTTGATGCGAAGAACAATGTCTGACAAATGGTCAATGCTGAAGAAGTATTTGTTCAAAAAAAAGGTAGGCTTGGGGACACTGGACAGGGATGGGGTGTTAATTGATTACTTTAATGATTTAAAAAAGTATGAAACATTGTCAGCCAGATATCATAGGAAATTAAAATTCAGGAACAGATCTCCTTCCTCTACCCTGCACCCTACTCATGGTGCCTTGCTTCTGTACTTTTTGTACTTATATTCCATTTTCCTTTTTTTCAAGCAGACTTCTTTTACTTATGTACGGTTTCTGCTCCCCCATAATTTTGGCTTTTTTGAAACTTCAGATAGGCTTGGTGCCAACCTGAGCCCCAACTCTAGTTGACCTTCCAGTTCTGGAGCTCACCACTACCTGCAGACTCAAGACTTACTAATTCAGGGGGCTCCTGAGAGGCTCAGTCAGTTAAGCATCTCCCTTCAGCTCAGGTCAGGATCCTGGGATCCTGGGATAGAGTGACAAATCAGGCTCCCTGTTCAGCCAGGAGTCTGCTTCTCCCTCTCCCTCTGCCCCTGCCACCCCCACCCAGCTCATGCTCTATCACTCTCTCTCTGTTGCTCTCACTCTGTATCGCTTGCTCTCTCAAATAAATAATAAAATCTTAAAAAAAAAAAAAAAGAAAAGAAAAGAAAAGAGGGGCATCTGGGTGGCTCAATTGGTTAAGCAACTGCCTTCAGCTCAGGTCATGATCCCGGAGTCCCGGGACTGAGTCCCGCATCAGGCTCCCAGCTCCGCAGCCTCTCCCTCTGACCTTGTCTCGTCTCATGTTCTCTCTCACTCTCTCTTTCTCAAATAAATAAATAAAATCTTGAAAAAAAAAAAAGATCTACTAATTCAGATTCTCATGAGAAAGATTCTGATAGGTTCAACTTAGGTGAAGAGTCCTCTAATTGTCCAGTAAGTTGTGGCTGGAGTGTTATGTGACAGAATTGGTTGTGTAAGCTTGCCCTTTTGTGAAGGAAGCAGTTTTCACAGAAAGGATTGTGGGCTGGGAATGCACCCCCAAAATAGGTCTCCTATAGATGTCAACTGATATTTCTCTCCTTTTGAAATCTAGACAATTTTTTTTAACCACCAAGGAGAATATTCTAAATTACATAGAAAATTTATAGTCCTACATTTACCGTATTTTAACAAGGAATTTCTATGGATTGCCATTTTCCAGTTGCTTGCATTTTCAATTTTGTTCTTTGATTGCTTAAAACACAGACATCTTTTCTCTCTTGCCATGCAATGAAAGTATTCTATTTTGATATGGTATGTGTTAGTCATAGTGTTTGCATTTTCATTATGATATCAAGAAGTTAATCTGTTCCAGTCTTTTTAACTAGTGTAGTTAAGGGCTTTTGATGGTTTCTTGTGATAATTGCATTATGATTTTCATCCTCTTATATTTTGGACTACATAATTTCTGAAGTGTTAAGAGAATTGCCGGAATTTTTACTTGTAGTTCTTGATTTAATACTGATGCTGAAGAGCCTTAGATTGCTGCTAATTTACGAATGAATTCTAAAAGATCACTTCTACATCAGTTTGAAACTGAAGTACATTCTTCTAGTGGCTGCGAGAGGTTATATAACCTATAACATATTCATTCAGTTATTCATTACTTTAGGAGCTGCTGTTTGCCTGGCACCGTGTTGAGCTGTGTGTACAATGTGAACAAAACCGATATAGTTCCTGTCCCCATAAAGCTTATTAGTCTTTGGGAGGAACATAAATAAGCAAACAATTATATTATATAGTAGTGGTAATAGCTGACCCTAATAGTAATGGTGCATAGTAAGTTCCCCCAAAATATTCATGAGATGCATGGACTCGATAGTTTAAAACTGAATTATTTACATTCATTATTTCATTTAATCTTCACAATTCTCTGAGGACTTAACCTTTTAAAATCTTGAATCCTAACTATTCTGATTAATAATTCCACACAAAAGACTAATTTACTATGGATATATATTTTAGCTGGTTACTGAGATATAAAGTGCATCCAAAGAGTGCACATCTCAAAATATCTCAATGCATTTTCACAAACTGAACACACCTGATGAAGATACAAACTTTATCAGCATCCCATAACCTTCCTCATGTATCTTATAATCACTCCACCCTCAAAGGTAAAGAATATTATTTAAATATTAAAATAGATTGGCTTTCAGTCACTTTATAATGTATTTGAGAGGAAGAAAGATTTTTTAAAAATATTTTATTTATTTATTTGAGAGAGAGATCACAAGTAGGCAGAGAGGCAGGCAGAGAAAGGGCAGGGGTGGGGGAAGCAGGCTCCCCGCTGAGCAGAGAGCCCAATGCAGGGCTTGATCCCAGGACCCTGAGACCATGACCCAAGCCAAGGCAGAGGCTTAACCCACTGAATCACCCAGGTGCCCCAAAAGGAAGAAAGATTTAAGTACATCCTAGTTCACCTGTTTAGAACTCAACAAAAATTTTTACTAGTGTTATTTTGTCAGGTATGATTGGATTCACACATACATAACTGAAAATTCACAATAACAATGACTTAAATGGGGTATTTTATTTTTCTTTCATGTGAAAGAGGTTTAGAAGGAGGTATGTATTTAGGGCTGATTTGGCAGCACCATAGTTATCAGACATCAGGGTTCCTTTCAGCTTATAGATCAGCCATTCTTGTGCTTTGCTAGTGAAGTGATGGTTTAAGATGGCTGTTAGAAACCCAGCTGTTATATCCACATTACCACCAATAAAAAAGAGGAAGGGCTAAAGGACTGCACCCCCAGCTGATTAAGTTCACCTCTAAGTAGTCTGTCCCCAAGTCCCTCATAACATTTTGTTTTTACCTTACTGTCCAGAATTTAGTCATGAAGCCGTATGTTTTTTAAGGGAAGCTGTTCCTTTAGCTGGATATATTGATGCCTCCAATAATATATGGGTCCTCTTAGTAAGGAAGAAGGAGAGAACATATTTGGGGTGGGCAACTAGTAGTGTCGGCTCTAGTTGTGTTGATGTGCAGTGTATTTGCTTCCCACACATCACCTTGTCTAGTGAAAATTTTCTTCCTAGGGGATGCCTGGGTGGCTCAGTCCGTTAAACATCTGCCTTTGGCTCAGGTCATGATCCCGGGGTCCTGGGATTGAGCCCCACATCGGGCTCCCTGCTCAGTGGGAGCCTGCTTCTCTCTCTCCCTCTGTCCCCTGGCTCATGCTCTCTCTCTCTCTCTCTCACTCTCTATCTCAAATAAATAAATAAAATCTTAAAAAAAGAAAAGAAAAAAATTTTTTTCTTCCCAGGAAGGGAAAAAAATAGAAATTTAGGTGTCACGTATAAGAAACTGAGATGAGATTTCAAAGAAACGTGTCATGTGTAAGAAAGTGAGAGATGAGAGTTCAAAGAAAGTTCACTTACTATACAAAGTGATCTAGCCAGATTCAATTTCTTGCTGTAGGCCATGGAACCCATCAGCAGACCTCTCCAAGCCCAAGAATCTCACTGGTAGAATGTGGCAGATACTTCCCCCTCTAATTACAGTACAGAGTCATGATTAGAAAAATTTCTCTTAAAAGCTGTGTGGAGGGGAGTAAAGGGGGGGCCTGTGTGGTTCAGTCGTTGTCTGCCTTGGGCTCAGGTCGTGATCTCTGGGTCCTGGGATCAAGCCCCACATCGGGCTCCCTGTTCAGTGGGAAGCCTGCTTCTCCCTCTCCCACTTCCCCTGTTTATGTTCCTTCTCCTGATGTATATCTCTCTATCAAATAAATAAATAGAATCTAAAAAAAAAACAAAAAAACAACACAAAAAACTGTGTGTGTGAGTGCATGTGTGTGTGTGTGTGTGTGTGTGTGTGTATTAGGCATTTGCTAGATTGCTTCTCGGCCTTTTGGCTAAGATCAAGTGTAGGCATTTGCTAGAAAAACACAAATTGATGTATTCAGTCCTCATAAGCGTATTTTATAACTTCAAATTTAGTATTTTGAGATCATCAAATGGGTAACTGTTACAGTAGAACCTGGCTTATTATATGGATTTATATCTGGAACAAGTTAGGTCTTGCCTCTTACAAGAAAAACTACTTACATAAAAAGGCTAATGCACCATGATTATAAGGCAGGTACTACTCTTGTCTCTTTTTTCCACCAGGTTATTAATGTTGGGCTCAGTTCCAAGAACTGCTCTCTCCAGGGCTGGGTGAAACTGGGAGCAAGTTATACTTTGAGGCCATCCTGCCTGTCATTTTTGAACAGGTGAAATCTGGTTACAGTGAGCCTCCAGGGCAGTCTAGCAATAGATCTAAGGATGTTTAAACATCAGAAAGAGCAGGAGGTAAAGGGAGAGATCAGCAGCTACTGAAAGGGTATATCTCTGAAGGGGCCATTGTGTGGGAGATGGGGCAGGGCAGCGAGAGTAAGCAATGAGAATTGTTGTAGAGGTAAAGAATAAAGAAAGGGAGGGAAAGGACAGCGAGAGGTTCCCAAGTAGGTAAAGGAGTTGCCATGAGCATGTACAGACCCTCAAACTTCAGGTGAATTGCTGTGGGAGTGGAGCAAGGACCAAGTGGTTGATTCACTGAACATTACTGAGCATCTGCTATGCTAAAGGCACTGTGCTAAGTGCTGTGGGAGACACAGATATAATTCAGATGTAGACCCTGTCCAAACGGTGCTCACGGTCCCCCAATCTCTATCAAGGGAGATAGGGCGTGGGTTTAAAGGGTATCGTAAGGTTTAAGGTGATCAATTCTGTAAAAGAAAAGTAAATGACATTTCAGAATTTCAGGGGGAGGAGGATAGTTAAGCTGAAAGAACGGCGAAGGTGAGGTGATGTAGGAAGAGTGAACGGAAGAAGGTTTGAGGAGGACATAGTCTTAGAGTTGAGTTAGATCTCGAAGGCTGAGCAAGCGGGTTAGGGTCCTCCCAGCTCCCTTCCTACCATGAATGGCCTTTAATGTTTGCAACTGAAGTGAAAGAGGAGAGGACAGGACACCTTTGGCTCCAGGGGCAGCTCCAAAGACCTATTCTGTTGCTGTCCCCCCAAAAAGAAGAATAGTTTTTGGTAACAGGAGGGTAGATATTAAGAGAAACAAGGGAGCTGTGAAGAAGGTGGAACAAAGAGGAATGGCAGGATACCAAAATTTCATTGTCCTGTGGGAAAAAGGTGGGCACCCAGGACCTCAGAATGTAGAATCTGCTCCGGGGAATATCCTCTGAAGGAAGAGAAAAGAAAACAGCTGCTCTTTCCCTCAGTCTAGAATTTCTACTTCTCTCCTAATTTCTCTACCATACCTTGACTTTGCCGCCCCCATCTGCTGTCATCATCACGAGAAGATTTAGGGCACTCTGCTCTGTGACCCTTTAGTCTGGATGTGGTGGCTGCAGGTACAGCTGGCAAAAGTGGGGTGAGTTAGAGAGAGACATGGGTGAGAGAAAGAGAGAGAGAGTAGGATGATTGCAATAGTTGTCCCTTTATAATAAACCTAGTGGGTTCATTTACAAGATTTTCTTGATTAGTACCTTTGAAATCCTTCCCAAGAGAGTAATTTCTTTAACGGAGAGGAAAATGCACATGAAACATCCTCCAGAATAGATCATATATTAGACCACAAAACAAGTCTTAATATAAGTTGAAATCATACCAGGTATATTTACTCACCACAATGGTATGAATCTAGAAATCAACAAAAAGAGAAAAATTGGAAAATTCACAAATATGTGGAAATGAACATGCTCCTAAACAACCAATAGGTCAAGGAAGAAAAGGGAAATAAAAAAGCATCTTGAGACACATGGAAATGGAAATACATCATACTAAAACTTATGGGATGCAGCAGAGGCAGTTCTAAGAGAGAATTTCATAGCAATAAATGCCTGCATTAGAAAAAAAGAAAAAAGAAAGATCTCAAGTAAACAATTTACACTCAAGAAATTAGGAAAAGGACAAACTGAGCTCAAAGTTAGCAGAAGGAAGGAAACAAAGATTAGAGCAGACAAAAATGAAATAGAGACTAGAAAGAAAATAGAACAGACCAACAAAATGAAGAGTTTTTAAACAAATAAACAGAATTGACAAGTCTTTAGCTATACTAAGAAAAAAAAAGAGGGAACAAAAATAAAATTATAAATGAAAGAGGAGACTTATAGGTGATACCACAGAAATAAGAAGAATCATAAGACACTACTAAAAATTATATGCCAACAAATTGGACAACCTAGAAGAAGTGGGTAAATTCCTAGAAACATACAATCTGCCAAGACTGAATCATGAAGAAATAAAAAAATCTGAATAAATCTGTAAAAAGTAAAGAGATCGAAGCAGTAAGTAAAAAACCTCCCAACCAGAACCAGATGGCTTCACAGGTAAATTTGACCAAACATTTAAAGAATTGATGGCACTCCTCCTCAAACTCTTCAGAAAAATGAAGAGGGCAGGATGCTTCCAAGCTTATTTTGAGGCCAGCATTACCCTGATACCAAAGCTGAACGAGGACACTACAAGGAAAAAAGAAATTACAGGCCAATATCTCTGATGAACAAAGATGCAAAAATCCACAACAAAATACTAGCAAACCAAATTTAACAGCACATTAAAAGGCTTCAGACATCACGATCAAAAGGGATTTATCCCTGGGATGCAGGGATTGTTCAACATACACAAATCAATCAATATAATTCACCACATTAACAGGATGAAGGATAAAAATTATATGGGGGTGCCTGGCTGGCTCAGTCAGTATAGTATGAGACTCGATCTTGGGGTTGTGGATTTGAGGCCCAGATTGGGTGTAGAGATTACTTAAAAATAAAATCTTTTTTAAAAAAATCATAATCTTATGCATAAATGCAGAAAAAACATTTAACAAAACTCAGCATCCATTTATGATTTAAAAAATCAACAAATTAGGTATAGAAAGAACATATCTCAACGTAATAAAGGTTATATGACAAGTTCACAGCTAACATCATACTCAACAGTTTGCTTCCCCAGCTCTTTCCAAAGAGTTAAGCATCTTATTTCCTGTATTAAATCCCCTTCTGCCTGAAACACCTACAGCAGTTTCTGTTTTCTTACTATCTTCTGATTGATACGCCTGATGGAATGGAAACTTAAAATAGAAACTATTATAGGAAAACAAACTTGTATTTCCTGCACATGTGAATTTGTGATTGAAATACATACATCCTCTCTTCATCTCAAGCAGCTCAATCATGAATCTTTAATTAATAGCAGTACCTCCTCCTTTATCTCCCCTCACTGCCATTCTGATTCTCTAAGCAGATCAAACCCAGTCCTGAAAAGCACATAGCCCCAAAAGAGTGGGTCTTAAGAAATTTCCAAGTTTCCGTATCCTGGATATGACTGTATTTCAGTATGAACAAAATTTTGCTTCATACTTGCCCTCATGTCCAGCCCATATTTTCCTTACCCTTGGCCTCTACTCATTTGCTAAGCCTGGTACCACATTCTTTCCATATTGTTTCATCTATTCACTTCTGGCCAACTCTCCCATTACTGTTATTAATCCAACTCCATACACTACTAAACAACTCTCCAGTTCACCCCAGCTTGCAGCTGATAGAGGTAAAAAGACAGGAAAGACATTCCTTGTTCTGAGGAGTTTATAGAGTATTTTGAGACACTATATGTAATTTCAGTCCTGATGTGGCTAAAATGTTAATTACCAAATGTACACCCTTTAAGGGACTCTTACAAAATATAGAGTTAGATATGGTGAGACTATAATCCATAGATTTACAACTTGACTGGACTCTTGTATATCAGGTTAATTTAAAGCATGCCTACTTGGTTATTAGTGAGCTGTTCTTAATGGAAAGGAGTTGCATCAGTTGATTTATTATACAGAGGGCAAGATCCAAGCTGTCACTGCTTTGTATCTAAATTTGATTCCTAAAGGGTATGCAGGTGAAAGAATCACTTTTCAGATGAAAGAGAAAAATTCCAAAGAAGAACACACATGAGAGAGTCATAAATACTTATGTTAGCCTGAGGCATGCAGAGTTTATATACCACTCTTTTTGAATATTTATTCATTCCAGGAATGGTTTAAATTAGTACTTTCATTCAAAGCCCCAAAGGCATTATGTTTTCAACAAAACTAATAATCACTTCCTGATAACACTAACTGACTTATGTATGTTTTTCTTCTTATCTTGCTGTTTGAGAGAAGGAAGTCATAAAACTAAGCATCTGGTTTCAGTATTAGGCTTCAAAGAAAGAGCTACTATCTCTATTACAGAGGACTGGTATATTGAAAATCTTTTTACTCTTTTCATTTATCACCTAAATCTAGTTGCACATTGTAACCTGTGGACCACCCAAATAAGAAGGGGCAGCCTTCTGTAAGGGATGCTCTTTACTTGGTGTGCTCCTTCAGCCCTGAAATCCTGTTTGCAAAAGTCAGATTGAATCCAATTGGTTCAGGTACCTTTCTTTCACAAAAGGATTCTTAGCTCCATGATACCAGTAAGATATCAAAAAGATTAACTGAGAACCACTGGGTCTATACAACAGAATGAATTATATATATTACCAAATGTTCAGCATAATTATGTGTATTAGGACTCTTGATGAAGATAACAGAAACCAACTTGAAGTAGCTTAAAGCTAAAGAGGGAAATTATTATGTGGGTAATCTTGGAAGGCAGCCAGGTTTCAGGAAGCAGTGACATTGGGTACAGGGGCACTGTCAGGATTCTGGCTCTCTTGTATTTTGCTTCTCTCTGTGCAACCTGATTTTTGTCTACATAGACCGAGTTTTAAGCCATAGAGCTTTATTTTTGTTGTTGCTGCTGTTGTTTGTTTGTTTTAAATTTGAGGAACCATAAAGGCCTTTGGACAAATGCCTTGCAAATACCAAAGTCAACTCTACATTAAAAAACATATTTAAGCTAATGAACATCAGTTTTAAAAACTGAAAAAAATGAGGGGGCACCTGGCTGGCTCAGTCAGTAGAGCATGTGACTCTTGATCTCAGAGTCATGAGTTCGAACATGGAACCTATTTAAAATGAATGAATAAAAGAATGAATGAATGAATGAATGAATTTTTAAAAAACTGTAAAAGGAGGATTTGAGATTGACATATTAGTAAGTACATATTCAATAGGGGTGCATTTTGAGAGCTTATCTTAATTACCTATGGGGAAATCCTTTTTACTTTTCTAGGAAATTATAGTATTAATATCAGATTGTATTACTTTCCAAAGGAATGAAAAATTATACAGAAATATTTTAAATCATGTCTTCCAATTAATAATGCATTAAATTTAATAAACTACTAAGCTGGTTTACTCCTGTGAAAACAATCTTCATTTTTCATTCATGAAGGGAAAATTGCATGTATTATGTTTAGGAAACACTTTCCTGTACTGAGATAATATGACATGTTGAGATTTTGGGGGAAATTCTTGAGGGAAGGTCAAGTTTATGAACTTTAATTAGGAGAAGATTATATAGATCTCTATTATGGCATTAAACACACACAACCACCCAAAATATGTAAAACTCAATTTTTTGCCAGATAATTTATCCAACTCAAAGATTTGTTAATGATAATCACAAACTACTAAATATGCAGGAAATACAGAGAATAGCATTTTAAATTGGGGTGCCTTTAAGCATCTGACTCCTGGTTTCAGCTTATGTCATGATCTCAGGGTTTTGAGATTGAACCTTGATTTGGGCTCCATCCTTAAGACTCTTTCTCCCTCTCCCTCTGCTCCTTCCCTTCACCTGTGTGCTCTCGCTCTCAAATAAATAAGCCTTAAAAAAAACCTGAGAAAACTGGTTCACAAAATGTAAATTTAAATTAAAATTCATATTTTATAATCCCACTACCCAAAAAAGGAACATCAGATTTTTCATTTGTTACCAACTTAATTATGTGACCTTAAAACACAAAGTGAAATGTTTTTTCTAATGTATCCTATAAACATATTTTTCTTACATTGAAATTATTCTTTACCATCTAAAATGCATGGTTAAAGATAGCCATACAAATGATGTAAATAGCACACCTATTAGAGCTGTGTGAGTAGACTGTTCTATTTGGAGAGAAAATACAAGACCAAGAATTTAAAATCCCAAGCCAGGAATGACTTCCATCATTGTCTTCCATTAATTATGTAGGAAGCCTTCTTGTGATTCACTACAAAAATTTGGCAATTAAACTCTAGAGGCCGATTATATCTCTCAACCATCAGCCAGAAGGATTAACCAGTGGTTTTTAAATATACATTGTAAAAATCCAGTTAAAAATTAGTCCTTTGGCAATTTTATTTTTATCGTGTAACATTTGATGCATGCAAAAGAATAGAAGTCACATGTGTTAATACAGCAATGAAATGAATACTTGTTACCTACCACCAGTCTAAGAATTAGAGTGTAACCTTTGCTTTCTGCAGCATGTGCTTCTTGTTCCATTCTTCTGCTACATCTCTGAAGCGGTAACTACTATCTAAAATTTTGTGTATTGTCCTGTTGTAGGCTGTTCAGGCTGCTATCACAAAATACCACAGATCAGGGCTTATAAACAACAAATATTTATTTCCCATATTAATGGAGGCTGGAAGTCCAAATTCAGCGTGCCGGCATGGTGGGCTTCCACATCTGATGAGAGCCCGCTTCCCAGTTCATACGTGGCCATCTCTTCACAGTAACCTCACGTGGTGGAAGGAACTACTTGGGAGCCCTGTTGGCTTCTTTTATAAGGGTACTAATCCCATTCATGAGGGCTCTGGTTTCATGATCTAATCACTTCCCATAGGCCCCACCTCCTAATATAATCTCTTTGGGCATTAGGTTTCGACACATGAATTTTTGGGGGGACACAAATATTCAGTCTATAGTAATTAGTCTCTTGCTTTTTAAGATAATTTGATCATGCATGTATGCATTTCTAAGCAATATATTATTTAGTTTTGTTTGTGAACTTTATAAAAATGGTATTCTGTATATAGTTTTCTGCCACCTGCTTTTTTCACTCAGTGTTATGTTTTTAAGATTCATCCTAAGATTATGTCCTAAGATTCATATGTTGTTGCATATGGCTGAAGCAGTGTTTTATGACCTACTTTTCTACTCATTCTTGCATTTCTAAGCTACATCCTTGTTGCTGTATATCTGCAGGACCTTGGGCTTTCTCTCTCAGCCAGAATTTCCTTACATTAAAATAGAAATAATAACAGTAACTACTACCGAGGGTGTTGTGAGCACTAATAAATTATTGTTATATTCCTTTTTTTAAAAAAGATCTTCTGGTAGCTTATTGTTTGTTCTTTGTAGGTGCCCTGGCTTTTTTCTCTGGGATTTTTAAGGTCTTCATTTTTGGTATTGTGCCATTTCATCGCAATATGTCTTGGTGTGGATTTTTCTTTATTTATCATGCTTGAAATATGCTGTGCTTTCTCTATCTGTGGATTTATCTTTAGTCAGTTTAGGAAAATTCTTGGCCATTATTTTTTTCAATATAGACTTTCTCCTGTTCTCTCTCTTCCTTACTTCTAGAACTCTGATTAGACATGTTAAGCCTTGTTTTACCCTCCATGTCTTCTAACCCTTCTTTCATATTTTCCGTCTGCTGTACTCTGTGTTAGCACTCTGGGTAATTTCTTTGAATATAACCTCCAGGTCACTAAACCTGTCTTTAACAGATTTAATTTGCTGAGTTGTTAATTTCAAAATCTATAGCTCTAAGGCCAAAAAGTAATATTCAGTTCTTCTACTAATCTTTCTGGTTTCTTGTTTCTAAATCTATTTTGTTCCACGTTTGATTTCTTTAAATGGTTCATAAAAGGTTATTCAATAATCTGCAAATGACAACTCCAATTCCAGTCCTTCAGTTCTTATGAATTATTGCTTGTTGTTTCTGTCGATCTTAACTCATGGTGGTTTATGTGTTGGTGATTTTTTAAAATTGTGAGCTTATATTTTCTTGAACTTAATTTATGGAAATCCCAGGGACCCAAATTGGGAGTTGCTTTACTGTAAAGAATAGTTGCATTTGATTCTAAGAGGAGGTCTGAGATGCAACTGAGCAGGTATCTCTGAAGCTCCTCTTGCAAAACCAGACTCATAGCAGGAAGGAATCTCAGGTGTGATTTCCACACCTTGCACTGTGCCTCCAAGATCAGTCTCCCTGACCTGGACTGGTACTGGCACTTGCCCATGACAACTCCGACTTTTATGTTTGCTTATTGCTCCCTGCTGTTGTTTGAGCTCACTTTTTTTTTTTCTTTTTGATCCCTTTCATTAAAATCTAACAAAACTTTTTTTTTTAAGATTTTATTTATTTATTTGACAGAGAGAGATCATAAGTAGGCAGAGAGCCAGGCAGAGAGAGAGAGGAGGAAGCAGGCTCCCTGCCGAGCAGAGAGCCCGATGCAGGACTAGATTCCAGGACCCTGAGATCATGACCTGAGCTGAAGGCAGAGGCTTAACCCACTGAGCCACCCAGGCGCCCAAAATCCAGCAAAACTTTTAAGTGCATATTAGTTTTGATTCAAATCAGGATTTGTATCATAGCTAGTGGGCCCTCAGTCATCTAGCTTTCCAGGCTGCCAGAAGTAGAGGTTCATATATTTCTAGCTGAGTAACAATTCTTAGATGAGGAGTGGAGGAGTCTTCCTTTAGTATAATATTAGCCTTCTCCTTTCACTAAAGTCTCCATCACAGAACTTAAGTTCTGTGCAGAAGGAATATTCAATTAGAAGTCACAGATGTGGGATCCTTTTGTAGTTTGTAAGCTTGATGATTGGGTGTTCACGCATTTGTGTGACATGTGGCTCCCTCAGACCTTGTTACGACCTCTGCACATGACCTGTCTGATGGGGGGGGGGGAAGAAGTTAGAGATGTGAATTACTGTCTATGTTACCTTGGAAAAAATTACTTACCCTGAAGTATTTAACCTGTTTCTGTTAATTGTACTACAAAATGGGGATATACTTAGCACCATACGTACCCATAGGTTGAAAGGGTAAAATGAGAAACTGTTAAAAAATACATTTTAATTTGCTAAGGTGAGAAACGAAATGTAATAATTATGGTAACTAACATTTGTTGAGCACTTACTATGGTTGGCAGTTTGTTAAGCTATTTATAAAGCTTTCATTGGCTCCTTACAACAACCTTATAAGATGGATACTGATACCGTGATTTAACAGTTGAGAAAACTGAGGCTCAGAAAGACTGAAAGTGTAAGATGATGGAACCATTATTTAGGAGCTCCTTATCTTCATCATGAAATAATATCCAGTTCAGCTATTACGATGAAAAGCAGAGTATTCCTCAAGGTAGGTTAAGTACTACCATATCTCAATTTCCTAGATGAATTTCTTTCAAATAATGAGAAGTCTTTTACAAGGATACATGCCCCTCAAGATGCCTGCTATGTTAAAACTTCCATCCTGAAGAAGATGTGCTTTTGCTAAAAGCAACTTTAGCTATGAAGACTCCATTGCAATTTGTACAGCTGTGTAATCGAAACTGCTAAAAGGCAAGTTAATATATTATTCTGCTCACAGAACAGCAGTTTGATTCCTATGACTTCTTGGCACATCTGTTTGGGATATAAATCCTAAGCAGACTGAACAGTCACTTTCTAAATCTTCAAAATGCTTTACTAAGCAAAGTCTTTAGTGTGGTTAAGGGGAGAAAAAAAATTAATAGACTCCCAAGTGAGTGGAGTAGTCTAGCTCAATGCAGAGTGTTTAGGGCAGGTGCAGGTGGGACTGGGAACTTGAAGAAGGTGCACTTTGAGGCAGAGGATGGCACACAAGCTTACAAACACCAGAAGGTGAACTCTTTTGCCAACTTGAGATAATTAGAGAGCGTCTTTAGGGAATGGGTCTTTGCATCGTGTTTAATTTTTTTTTTTTTTTTTTACTGGCAAGAGTTCAAATTACATTTAAGTAGGCTTGATTAGAAGTGCCAATTATTACTGGCCTGCGCACACCCCTTTCTAGTAAAATCCCTACCCATTGACCGTACTGGATGGGCAGTAGGCCACATAACCATGACCACAGCTATTTGGACATCTGATCATAAACTATACCCCATGACTTATGCCTCCTGTACTTTGATCTAAAAAGAAAAGCAGAAGTGAAATCTTCTCTTTTGGAAACCTGCAATAAGAGACACAAAGGGGCGCTACAGTTGTGGTATGTGCTGGAACTGGAGGGCCAGAGAAGTACAGGGGCTGTGGTGCTACTTTTGCAGC
Source organism: Martes martes (assembly GCF_963455335.1). NCBI lineage: Eukaryota > Metazoa > Chordata > Mammalia > Carnivora > Mustelidae > Martes > Martes martes. The sequence goes on along the minus strand of NC_137904.1, from coordinate 31,255,105 downwards.
TGGTTGTAAGATGAGTAATTTGAGAAGGCTGGTCCAGAGAGAGTGGTGCTGATTCACTGAGAAGCCGAGAAGCCCTGAGAGGTGAGGGGGTGGCTATTCCTCAGTGCTACTGACGCAGTTTCAACTGAGGCCTTCGTGGTTCAATTTACTCGGGTTTTAGTGCACGTATGGTTTCTTCTAAGCCCTTCTTTTGATTTGTCTCTGAGTAATGAGTAACTTGGCTCTAGTAAATTGACTCAATCTTTGTTTATTGCAATCAAAAGAACCTGGCATAGATGAGATAATTTATCACTAATGCTGCTCCGAGTATTAATACCTAGACTGTCTTCTGTTTCCTGTTTTAGTAGGACTTCTGCTTTGTGAGTTGCAGAGAGCACATCAAATGAACTAGAAGGTGGCGGGGGGTTTATTGGAAGGACTTCAGTATCTGATGAAACAACCAGGTTTAGAAAATGACATGGATGTTCCCGAGCCTCGGTAACAACTGGAAGCTAGGTCTCAAGCCCTGTTCGGGCCCTATCTCTACCTCTATTCTCACCTTCTTTCTATTTTTTTATTCTTTTTTTTTTAAGATTTTATTTATTTATTTGACAGACAGAGATCACAAGTAGGCGGAGAAGCAGGCAGAGAGAGAGGGGAAAGCAGGCTCCCCGCTGAGCAGAGAGCCCGACGCGGGGCTCCATCCCAGGACCCCGGGATCATGACCTGAGCCAAAGGCAGAGGCTCTAACCCACTGAGCCACCCAGGCGCCCCTCTATTTTTTTATTCTTTCTTCTTGCTACAGATTATCTTTGTCTGCATTATCGAAAACATGGGCTCTGAGCATCCCAGTTTTCTATGGAGAATGTAAGGCCTAGTGATTAGAAAGTATGAGCCCTAAGTCACATGGCTGGTTTTGAATCCAAACTTAGCCATCAATTAGCAGGAAGATCTTGACCTTTAAGTTTACCCTTACTTCTATGTAACCCATCTAAGCCTCTATTTCCTCCTCTATAAAATGGAGATTAAAGATAGGTGACTATCTCCCAGCATTGTTGTGAAGATTGAATGTGATAATAGGGGAAAAGCATTAGCTCAGCATCTGGCACTCATTGAAGTTAGTACTTATTATTACCTCCCTGCCAAGTGCAAAACCAGAAAAGGCTTTTCCTTTGAGAATGTAGGTCTTAGCATGTCTTGATACAGATACATTTATAGGCAAAAGGAAGGAGGGGCCTTGGTGAATTTCTCGGTTGGCAAGTTGCAGAAGGTGATTTGCAAGGAACCAGGCAGAAGTAATTGTTGCCCAGCTCCTTTTAACTGTCACTGGTGGGCACTAATAAGCCTGGGGATGCTTCGGAGGACCAACTCTGAAATTCAGTGCTGGCCCAGGCACACCTATCCATGGCCACAGGAGGGTGCCAGAAGTCAAGATGGGGAGCTGGCCCAGGCAGCTTCATTGGCTAAGGAGTCTGTTCTTGGAGAGCAAGCTGAGAGAGGGAAAGGCAAGAAGGCCAATGAAGCAATGTGTGTGCCTTACTGGCTTATTGGAAGTGCCATGCCAGGTAGGAGCCCTGGAAACCTGGGACAAGTGAGAGTCCAAGAAAACCCAGAGCCTGAGGAAAGCTCTACATGGGCTCGGTCTGGGTTGAAGTTTCAAACGACCATGTCTCAAAGAGAGCAAACTGGAGAAGCAGGGAACTCCTAAAACATCCAGACGGGAGGGGAGATTGAGAACCTGCTTTGAGTTGAAGAATCTATACAAAAGTCAGGCAAGACCAAGAGCAAGATAAAGATAGAACTGCGAGATATGACCCAAGTCAAAGTTAGCAGGGGGCAGGAACCCTTGACAAAGGATCTAGGCTGCCATATGGGAGGGGTCTGCTGAAAGTATCAAACCAGTTCGGACTACACGGTAAAGCTATTATTTCTGTCTTAGAGTGAACTCTACTGATTAATTCAATCATGCTCCAAGATAATATATGTTAAAGCACTAACTTACTTAATATGTAATTATCTGATATGTAAAATTTATTTGCCAGTCATTATCTAAGCTGCAGTTCTTTGAGCACCACCAGAAAACTCATGGGGTTGCCTAGCTGGCTCAGAAGGTTTAAAGTAGGCAACTCTTGATCTCAGGACCATGAGTTCAAGCCCCATGTTGGGTGTGGAGTCTACTAAAAAAAACAAACAAACAAAAAAAAGAGTTGTCTAACCCATAGGAAAAAAGTACTTTAAGAAAAAAAAAAGAAAAAAAAAGAGGGGCTCCTGTGTAGCTTGGTTGGTTGAGCATCCAACTCTTGATTTTGGCTCAAGTCATGATCTTGAGGTTGTGGGATCAAGCCACATGTTGGGTTCTATGCTGAGCGTGGAGTCTGCTTAAGTTTCTCTCTTCCTCTCTGTTTGCCCCTCCCCCTCCTTGAGTACTTGTGCACACACACACATGCTCTCTCTCTTTTTCTCTCTCAGATAAATAAATAAACTGTCTTTTAAGAAGTGTTTTAAAAAAAGAAAAAGGAAAACTCATTATGGTATAAAATTGTAGGGAAAAAAAGCACTCTCAGTCAGAAATCTAGACGCAATTATGCAAAATATAGAAAAGTATAAAGAGTAAAACAAAAATGATTTATACTTTCACAATTTTAATTGGTCTTTTAATGTTATTTTAATATATCATTTATTCTGTCTTTTACACCTTCCATCATTTCATAAGTAGCTCTATATAGCAAAATTATTTCTAATGACTGCTTGTGGGAGCCCTGAATTTCATATGGATATTATAAATTATACTATGATAAATATCTTTTGTGCATAAAACTGTGTTCACATTTCTGATTATTTCCTTAGAAACTATTCCTAAAAATAAAATTATTGGTTCAAAGAGCCGAAGCATTTTAAGACTCTTAATACATAAGATCAAATTGTTTTACAGAAAATTTGATCAAATCTGCATTCCCCTCTGCAATTTCACCAGCATTGAATGTTATCTTACTTAATGTTAATGTCTTTGATAAATACTAATAAAACTAGATTTTTCTACATCTTTTAGCCATTTCATCCATTGTGCATCATCTGTTCATTTCTTTTTTTAACCTATTTTTCTAAAATTTGGATCACTTTTTCTTATGAGTTTATTTAGATGCAACATAAGGATTGTAAAGTATATTAACCTTTTAAAATATTAATTATTGGTATTATTTTTATTATGATAACTTCCTATAGAGAAATTATTTTTATGCAGTTGAATTTACTTTTAATTTATTTGGGGCTTTCATCTCTTGATTTAATGACTACAGGGATTTTCCTTGTCTAACAGACAAGATGAGTATTAACCACATCTTATTCTAGTATTTTAAGATTTTAACTTATATTTAATGCTTTAAATTAGCAGGATTTCCTTTTGAGGTGTGATATGAGTTGAGAATCAGTGTATCTTAATAATAAGGCAAAGTGCTTGTGACAGGGTTCCCTACTTTAGTGAAATATAGCCACTGGTCCCGATGAAGGGGTTTTATAGTGCTCAGGGTCTCCCCAACTTACTCCTGGTGCTAGGTGCCTACGTGAACATCAGACATTGGATTGCCTTTGTTAGTTGTAGCCACAGAAGAATTTTCCAAGAGTAGAGCCTCTACTCCTTGGTACTTTGAAATAGGCAACCCACCTGGCCATTTCACTACCTCATTTGTAATAGATTTTTTTTTTAAGATTTTATTTATCTATTTATTTAAGAGAGAGAGCGTGCATGCTTGTGAGCACATGAACGGGGGAGGTGCAGACTCCCCACAGAGCAGGGATCCTGACTAAGGACTCCATCCCAGGACCCTGGGATCATGACCTGAGCCAAAGACAGAGGCTTAACCGAATGAGCCACCCAGATGCCCCTGTTTGTAATAGATATTAAAATCGGGGGCACTGGCTAGCTCAGTCAGAAAAGCATGAGGCTCTTGATCTTGGGGGCATGAGTGGAGCCTCACTTTGAGTGTAGAGATTACCAAAATAAATAAAACTTAAAAAGGGGGGTGGGCTAACCTGAGTCTGTCTCAGCTTTTCCAGGCTTTAGTGGCCTAAGAATATTGTCACAGGACACTGGTTACCTGTATCTAGTTTGATGTCTTCAAACCTCTAAGGTAACCATGATGATTAATGATTCTCCTTATTAAATAAGGTAGTTTATATCAACCAAGCCAGCTTCCTCCACAGGGACTATATGTTGCCAGGGCCCTGGCTCTCTTATCTTGGGTCAGTATGGCTCCCACGGCACTGTTAGAGGCATTGGTTTCAATGGTGTAGAGCTGTTTGGGTCCAGATAGGTCAAAGTTGGGAAAGAGATAAGTAAGTCTTCAACTGCTAGAATACTTTAATTCTGGATCTAAGGGGAGACTTTTTCTTCCTTTTGAGGAGGTTAATTTTGGTTCAGTAAAGGAAGAGACCTGTGAAAATCCCAGGAATAACTCAAATGCTTTTGGTGAAACTGGCTGGGTAGAACAACCATAGGAATGTCTATCACAATTCTTAGAGTTGGCCTGTAGTGGTACTACCGCTAGTGGTCAAAGAACCTCATTTGTGGGCTCATGTTAGACTGGGGAAGCATCTCAGGAGATCGTGCAGATAGAACATGACCTCCAGGAAGTCATACAAAGTGCTGTTCATTAAATGACTGAGACACTGCATAGACAACATGGCAACACCACGTATTTAGACTTAATAATAAGGCAGTCTTTCTTTCATTTTCCTTCCAGATATGGAAGAAATTTTAAGTGCCTTGATGTTTTTATTTTGTTAAAACCTGCACTAGAATTCAGGGATTAGTAGGAACAAATGGAAGACCTGTAAAAGTTGTGGTCATTCTACAAATCAAGAATGAATTCCCTATTCTTCATTACAAAGGGCAATGACACTAAGATGAATAAGGTGGAAAGGCTGATAAAACTGTCACAAAGGGAGGAGATCAGTTATACTTGCCGAAGATTTCTCTCTCTAACTCTGAAGGGGATATACGTGAAGGATCATCACAAGGCACCAAATCTCTTGTATTGCCCCACTCACATAGCAGGGAAGCTCCTATATTTCTGTTTCTAAAAGCACGTCCCTGAAGGTCTTGTGCTCAACCAGAATTCTGGAAACAGAGATCATGGATAAGATAGGGTTTGGTTGGGGGTTGGGGTGGAGGCAAGAGGAGACATAGGCTATAATGATGGCAGGAATATGACAATGGAGAGAAGGAATGGGTTTTCCAGGTCATGGTTAGGTCACAGGCCTCTAGTCAGAGCCAGAAATCCAGGGAGAGCAGGTAACTTGAGTGTCCTCAGTTTCTATCTACGATGCAAATGGCCTTATATCGAGTGGAAGAGAAACCAGCTAGACCAGAGAAAGCTGCCTGAACCACCTGAGTCCATCACTGCTTCAATCTGAACCCACAAATCTGCACTCCACTGGAATCGAAATATCCTTTTCTATGCCTAAGGAAACCAAACTACACCATGGGCTGAGGTCCACAGATCATCTCATGGGGTGGATAGCCCAGGTCTCTTTTGAGACCACGTAGGAATGGACAAAGTCTGCTCTTTTTCAGACAAGCCCAGCCACACAGCCTGCTAATCACGGAGCAGATAGAAAATGCCAACTGTTTGAGTTGAAACATACTTCACTTTATTTGGCCAACTGTTTGGTTTAATTAAGCAGACACACTTCCAGACCCGTTTGTCTCAGTTGTTATTTTTAATCTAACATCGAACCTTAATTCAGTCCTTTTAAGTGATAAGGGAATGGTGGTGCAGTTTGCCTGTTTTCCTAAAAATCTTTCCATCAATATCAGTGTGTTTATTTCTGTAAATAAGTGAGAGAAAACTATGGCTACTATTGAATACAGCCATCATATACATTATGCCATCATGTTAATAGAATAGTGCAGAGCTCAGAATTGGTGACCTGCTCCTGGGGTAATGTTTAAGTAAAAACATTATTTTCTTCCATGTACCCACCCACTTTTGCCTTCTCAGGTGAAAGTTGAGCCCATTACATCTCAATGATATGAATCCTCATTTTTCTAGTGTGGGGATAACGTGCTATCACAATGCCGTCGGTGGATTTATTACTTGCTTTACAAGTTGTAGTGGCAGATTTGCCCTGACCTATCAACATTCTGCTAATATTGTCTGTATGAGTTAGAATTCTTCAACTGTTCACAACAGAAACAGACTCTGAAAAACTTTAGTAGAAAATAAATGTTTTAGGAGATTAACATGTAGCAGATGGAACTAAAGGGAAAGTTGGAGAATCTGCTTAAAGAAGGACAGCAACCAGGGCATCTCTAAAGGTTTAGGTGACCAGAAGTCCTTGACAATCTGAGGGCACAGCTGCTGCGTGTCAACTGGATTTTCAGTGTCTAGGTCAGTCATTCAAGGGTCACTCCCAGGAGAGTCTGTTTACCTAATTCCCCAGCTCTGGCGGAGCAAGGCGGTTTGATTTATAATCTCAGCAAGAGTATAGATAAGGTGGTTTCCCGGTCAGACTGCTATAACTTTCAAAATAAGCCTTGTGTGGTACTAGGGCCCTAAGCCCCACTGTCCAAAGCTGTTCTAGTCCTGATCCAAGGATTCACTTTCTTTTTCAGTGGCTTCTGCAGCTCTTTAGGGTCGAATTTGGAAACCTCACCCTTCTCCTGATCACCAGAACCACCAAATATTCATTGTCCGCTACCACTAGGGCTAGGATTCTGGATGTAGTGAGAAGACTTCCTAAAGTTATGACTTTAAGAGCCAACAGGCAAGACATTTTGCCTATGGAGAGATGATAATTCTCTATTAAGTCCCCAGACACCATGTGGATCTTTCAATTTTCAGTTCTCCAAATGAGCTCTCCAAGTGAGACTATTTGAGTGTACCCCTCTGTATCACACTCAGGAATATTTCCTCCTGCCAAAGCAACTAATGTTCTAACCTGAAGAACATTTTTCATCTTATTTTAACCAACCGCAGGGTGAATTCTTGGTCATGCTATCCTCTGTATGAAGGATGTCCTGTGCTTATCTCCTTTCCTAGTATTTCAGGGATTGTACTAGTCCTAAAGTCTCCTATAGCTTTTCCCTCATGAGATGAGGACTGTTCATCTCCCCTAAAGTCCCAGAAATATGCAGATGAGGTCCCTAACGTGACAGAGTTGAAGTATCAGTTTGTGATAGGGTGTGCAAGGCATATAAGGATAAGAGGCTCCCTGTGGTGCTCAGGAGGGTAAACTTAGACCACATGGTTGGACTGGGATCATCTCTGTGGAGTTGAGTTACTTGGAACTCCACCTTGAATCCTGTAGCAACAGAAAACAACTAATCTGCCCTCTACCACATATGGAACCGTTCTGATAAGAATCAGCACTGTGGGAATAGGTCAGGAGTCCAGAGAAATTACAGGGCTGAGGAATATGTGTTACCAGCATTAAAACTCTAAGTGCACGTTCCCACAGAAACACTTTTATAAATAGTGGTCAGGGTCTTTAGTATTATTAGTACAATGTTTTTTGTACATTAGGGGTCCATAAGCTTTTGTGGGCTGACCCTGGGGCAGAGCTACCATTTGTAATATTATTTCTATAGAAAAACCTGTTCCCAGGTCCAGATAACAGACCAAAAAAATAAGCTCTTAAGCTGGGAATTGCCTATTTTGAGGCTTTTCACCAATAAACACAATAGATTCATAGGCTTTCATAGTCGGTCAAACTGAGCTTACAGCCTTGTAATCTAAGATATTGTCTCTGAACCCAGAAGCCCCTCTGCTGAACATTTTTATAAATTGGTATGTAACATTATATTAGTGTCAGGTATACCACATAATAATATGATATTTGTATATAGTACAAAGTATTTGTATATAGTACAGTAAGTCTAGTTACCATCTGTTACCCACTTCATCCATCCCCTAACCCATTCTGCTCTGATCACCACAAATCTGTTCTCTGAATCTATGACTTTTATTTGCTTGTTTATTTGTTTTTTTTTAAAATTCCACACATAAGTGAAATCATTATGGTGTTTGTCTTTCTCTGACTTATTTCACTTAGCGTGATGCCCATAAGATCCATCACGTTGTCACAAACAGCAAGATTTCCTTCTTTTTTATGGCTGAGTAGTATCCCATTGTATATATTTACATCTTCTTCATCTATTTGTCTAATGATGAATACTGGTTGTTTCCATCTTGGCTTCTGTGACTTATGCTGCAATGAACATAGAAGTGCAAATATTTTTTCAAAATAGTGTTTTTGCCTTCGTTAGATAAGTACCCAGAAGTGGAATACCTGGATCGTATGGTAGTCCTATTTTTAATTTTTTGAGGGACCTCCAAAATGTTTTCCACAGTGGCTGTACCAATTTACATTCCCACTAACTGTGTATGAAGGTTCCCTTTCTCCGCATCTTCAACACTTGTTATTTCTTGTCTTTTTGGTAATAGCCATCCTAACAGATGTGAGGTGCTATCTTATCATGGTTTTGATTTGCATGCCCTGATAATTAGTCATGTTGAACATCTTTTTTTTAATTAAGATTTTATTTATTTATTCGACAGAGAGAGAGAGATCACAAGTAGGCAGAGAGAGAGGAGGAAGCAAGCTCCCTGCTGTGCAGAGAGCCTGATGCGGAGCTTGATCCTAGGACCCTGAGATCATGACCTGAGCTGAAGACAGAGGCTTAACCCACTGAGCCACCCAGGTGCCCTTGAATATCTTTTCACATGTCTGTTGGCCAGCTATATAGTCTTTTTTGAAAAAATGTCTACTTGGATGCTCTGCCCATTTTTAAAATTGGTTTGTTTGCTCTTGTGTTACATGATTTCTTTATATATGTTGATATTAACCCCTTATTGAATATTTGATTTGCAAATATTTTCTCTCATTCCATAGGTTGGAATTTTGTTTCAGTTTTCATTTTGGTGGTGGTTTCCTCCGTTTGCAAAAGCTTTTTAGTTTGATGTCGTTCCACTGGTTTATTTTTGCTTTTGTTGTTTTAGATTTGGAGACATCCAGAAATTTAATACCAAGATAGATGTCAAGGAGCTTACTGCCTATGTTTTCTTCTAGGAGTTTTAATGGTTTTGTTCTTACATTTAGGTCTTTAAGCCATTTTGAGTTAAGTTTTGTGTCAGGTGTAAGTTTAGTCTCATTCTTTTGCTTGTGGCTATCCCAGTTTCCCCAAAACTATTTATTAAAGAAATTATCCTTTCCCTGTTTATATTCTTGGCTCTTTTGTCATAAGTTAATTGACCATATATTTGTATGCTTATTTCTGGACTCTCTAGTCTGTTTCATTGATCTTTGTACCTATTTTTATGCCAATACCATACTGTTTTTATTACGATAGCTTTTTAACAGTGTTTTGAAATCAGGGAACATGATACCTCCAGCTTTCGTCTTCTTTCCCAAGTTTTCTTTGGCTATTTGTGGTCTTTCCTGGTTCCCTAAAAATTTTAGAATTATTTTTTCTAGTTCTGTGAAATGCCATTGGAATTTTGATAGAGATTGCATTGAATCTGTAGATTGCTTTGGGTATTATGGACTTTTTAATAACATTAAGCATTTCAATCCATGAGCAAGGTATTTCTTACCATTTACTTGCATTGTCTTCAACTTCTTTCACCAATGTCTTACAGTTTTCAGAGTACAGGTTTTTTACCTCTTTGGTTAAATTTATTCATAAATATTTTATTTTTTGTGTGTAATTGTATATTGTATATGAGATTGTTTTCTTAATTTCTCTTTCTGAGAGTTTGTTATTAGTGTATAGAAGCACAACAGATTTCTATATATTGATTTTGCATCCTGAAACTTTAATTCTAATTCTTATTCTAAGAGTTTTTTGGTGGAATCTTTAGGGTTTTCCATATATATTTTTATATCATCTTCGATAGTAACAGTTTTGCTGCTTCTTTTTCAATTCAAATGTTTTTCTTTACCTTGCCTGATTGCTGTGGCTAGGACTTCTAATACTGTGTTGAATGAAATTGGTAAGAGTGAGCATCCTTATTTTGTTCCTGCTCTTAGACAAAAAGTTTTCAGCTTTTTACTGTTGAATGTGATTTCAACATTTGTCATATGGCCTTTATTATGTTGAGGTATATTCCCTCTTTAGCCACTTTGTTGGAAGTTTTTATCATAAATGGTTGTTGAACTTTGCCAAATGTTTTTTCTGCATCTGTTGAGATGATCATGTGATTCTATTCTTCATTTTGTTAACGTGGTGTATCACACCAATTTGCAGATGTTGAACCACTCTTGCATGCCTATTATAAATCCTACTTAGTCATGGTGTATGATTCTTTTAATGTATTGTTGAATTTAGTTTGTTAATATTTTGATGAGGATTTTTGCATCTATATTCATTAGGGATATTGGCCTGTACATTTCTTTTTTGTAGTGTCTTTGTCTGGTTTTGGTATCAAGGTAATGTTGGCGTCATAAAATGAGTTTGGAAGCATTTTGTCCTCTTCAATTTTTTAGAAGAATTTGAGGATAGGTAATAAACCTTTGAATGTTTGGTAGAATTCACCAGTGAAGCCATCTAGTCCCGAACTTTTGCTTATTGGGAGGTTTTGATTACTGATTAAATTTCCTTTCTAAATTTCCTTTCAGATGATTAGGTGTCCACCTTTGGTTCAGGTCATGATCTCAGGATCCTGGGATCAAGCCCCATATCAGGCTCCCCACTCAGCGGGGAGTCTGTTTCTCCCTCTCCCATTACCCCTCCCTGCCCTTTGTCCTGTCTCTTGTTCTGTCTCACTCTCTTTTATAAAAAAAAAATTAAATCTGGGTCACCTGGATGGCTCATTTGGTTAAGTGTCTGGCTTCGGCTTAGGTCATGATCTTAGAGTCCTGGGATTGAACCCCACATTGGACTCTCCGCTCAGTGGGGAGTCTGCTTCTCCTTGTCATTCTCCCTCTGTGCTCTCTCTCAAATAAATAACTAATCTTTTAAAAAATAAAAATAAAATCTTTTCAGAAAATTCAAAAAAAATTTCCTTACAAGTAATTGGTCTATTTGGATTTTTTTCTTCATGATCCTTTTTTATTAATGAATTAATTTATATATTTATGTAATTGTTAAAAAAGTAATCTCTACACCCAGTGTGGGGCTCAAACTCACAAGTCTCTTTTTTCTTGGTGAGTTTAACCAAAGGTGTGTCAGTTTGGGTCATTTATCCAAAGAACCAACTCTTAATTTCATTAATCTTTCTTCCTTCCCTTCTTTTCTTTTCTTTCTTTCTTTCTTTCTTTCTTTCTTTCTTTCTTTTCTTTCTTCTTTCTTTCCTGCCTGCTTGCTTGCTTGCTTCTTTTGTGTGTATCTATTTAATTTATTTCCACTTTGATCTTTGTTATTTCTTTTCTTAAAAAAATTTTTTTTTATTTGAGAGAGAGAGAGAGAGACAGAGACAGAGATAGCAACAGTGAGCACAACCAGGGAGGAGAGGGAGCTGAGCAGGGAGCCCAATGTGAGGCTCAATCCCAGGACCCCAAGATTATGACCTGAGCCAAAGGCAGATGCTTAACCAACTGAGCCACCTACATGCCCCAAGATTTTATTTTTAATTAATCTCTACACCAGGTGGGGCTTGAACCCACAACCTCAAGATCAAGAGTGGTATGCTCTTTAGACTGAGCCGGCTAGGCACCCCTGGTCTTTATTCTTTCCTTCTACTAACTTTGGGCTTCATTTGTTCTTCTAGTCCCTTTAAGTATAAAGTTAGATTGTTTATTTGAGATTTGCTTGTTTTTGGCAGTAGGCCTATATTGCTATGAACTTCCCTCTTAGAACTGTTTTTGCTGCATCCCATAGATTTTGGGTTGTTATATTTCCATTTTCATTTGTCTCAAGTTATTTTTTGATTTCCCCTTTGATTTCTTCATCAATCCATTGGTTGTTCAATAGCATGTTTTTAATTGCCACATATTTGTGATTTTTCCTTTTCTTTTTGTAATTGATTTTTAGTCTCATATCATTGTGGTTAGAGAATATGCTTGATATGATTTCACTGCTAAATTTTGAGGCTTGTTTTATGGCCTAACATTTGATTTGTCCTGGAGAATGTCCCATGTACACTTGAGAAGAATGTATTCTCCTGTTTTTAGATGGAATTTTCTGTATATAACAATTAAGTCCGTCTAGTCTAATATGTCATTTAAGACCAATGTTTTTTATTGATTTTTTTTTTTTTTTTGGTCTGGATGGCCTATCCATTGATATGATGGGGTATTAAAGTCTCCTACTATTATTGTAAAATAATAGTAAAGTCCCTTACTGTTTTATTGTGTTTCTGTCTTTAGATCTATTAATATTTGCTTTATATATTTAGGTATCCTATATTGGATGCATAAATAGTTACAAATGTTATATCTTCTTGTTGGATTGACCCCTTTATTATTATGTAATAAGTCTTTTGTCTTTCATTACAGTCTTTGTTTTAAAGCCTATCTTGTCTGGGAAAAGTACAGCTACACCAGCTTTCTTTGGTTTCCATTTACTTGGAATGTGTTTTTCCATCCCTTTACTTACAGTCTCTGTGTCCTTAGATCTGAAGTGAGTTTCTTTTAGGCAACATAGAGATGAGTCTTGTTGTTTTGTTTTGTTTTTTTAAGATTTTATATATTTATTTGACAGAGAAAGAAACAGCAAGAGCAGGAACATGAGCAGGGCGAGTGGGAGAGGGAAAACAGGCTTCCCACCGATCAGGGAGCCCGATGTGGGGCTGGATCCCAGGACCCTGGGATCATGACCTGAGCCGAAGGCAGGTGCTGAAAGACTGAGCCACCCAGGTGCACCCCCCCACCAACTTTTAAAAAATCCATTCAGCCACTCTTTGTTTTTTGATGGGAGATGTTAATCCATTTATACTTAAAATAATTATTGATAGGTATGTATTTATTGCCATTTTGCTAATTATTTTCTGGCTGGTTTTGTAGTTCCTTTCTGTTACTATCTTCTCTCTCTCTCTCCCCTTGTGGTTTGGTGCCTTTTTTAAGTGTTATGTTTAGATTCCTTTCACGTATTTGCTATAGGTTTTTGCTTTGTGGTTACCATGAGGTTCACATACAACAACCTATTCATATAACAGTCTGTTTTAAGTTAATAACAATTTAAATTTGAATGCATTCTAACAGACACATTTTTGCCCCCCCCACATTTTGTTTTTATGTCATATTTTACATCTTCTTATTTTATGTATCCCTTTTTATCCTATGTATTTTATGTATTTTATTTTATGTATTCCTTATGTATTTATTATATGTACATACATATGTATATATTTATTTACATATTTTATTTTATGTATTTTATGTATTAAATGTATGTATTTTGTTTTATGTATTCCTTTTATTTTATGTATACCTTAACTAATTATTGTAATTATATTTCATTTTAATACTCTGGTCCTTTAATCTTCATACCAGCTTTATAACTGGTTAATCTACTATGTTAACTATATATTCATCTTTACCACTGAGATTTTCATTTTCATATATTTCTTTGTTATTAATTAGTGCATTTTCTTTTCAGCTTAAAGAAGTCCCTTTAACATTTTTTTGTAAGGTTGACTTAATGGTGATAAATTCCTTTAGCTTTTGCTTATCTGGAAAATTCTTTATCTCTTCTTCAATTCTGAATGATAACCTTAACCAAGCAGAGTATTCTTGGTTGGAAGTTTCCCCCCCCCCCTTTCAGCACTTTATATATATCATGCCACTTCCTTCTGGCCTGCAAAGTTTTTGCTGAAAAATCAGCTGATATGGGGTTTCCCTTGTACATCATAAGTCATTTTTCTCTGGCTGTTTTTAAGATTCTTTAACTTTTAACATTTCAACTATAATGTGTCTTATGGATCTCTTTGGGTTCATCTAATATGAAACTCTCTGTCCTTCTAGACCTGGCTATCTGTTTTCGTCCTCAGGTTAGGGAAGTTTTCAGCCATTATTTCTTCAAATAACTTTTCTGCCCCATTCTTTTTCCTTTTTTATTCTGGGACCCCCGTAATGTGTATGTTATTCTACTTTATGTTGTCTCATTGGTCCCTTAAGCATCTTCACTTCTCTAAATTCCTTTGCCTATTGCTGCCCTATTTCTGTTGAACATTTTGATTGAACTCCCCCTAGCTTTAAAAGCCCATCAGCCACGGCTGTCTCTATCCCCAGATTCACCTGTATGCCTCCCATTAAGGTAAAAGTTAAGTACCTCTAATTCTGAAATTTCTAATGGAAACATTTCAGAATTACAAAAGGTATAAAGAATAATGAATGTTTATGTACACATCTTCAGAAATATTTTGTCACAGTTGAAGCCCCCATAACCTATCCTTGGTCTCATCCCACCTCCCTCTAATTCCAGAAGTAATCACTTTACTGAATCGCTATACTGTGATTATCATGTCCATGTAAATTCTCAGTCATTCTGTATACTTACCCTAGGCTTTCCCTTTGCTGCAATGGTAGAGATGTAAAAGTGGGAAAAGAATCAGTCTGGGGAATATGGACCAGGTGACTTGGCCCTGATCCAAGTGTTTGGGGTTGGGGACCTAAGCTGTGCCGTAGAGGGAAATTGTAGGAAATGGAGAATACACTCAGTATGTGTCAGGCCCATATTCTGGAGGGATGTTGGGAAGTAGACTGGAAAGAATTGGGCCAGGGTGTCTCATGAACTGGATTTTTCTAGGCCAGCATATGGCTTCTATCTGGCAAACATGGAATCAAGGCTAGGAAATTGATAATTGTAGAAAAGGGTGGGCAAGAATGGAAAAGTCTTGTCTAAGAAGTCACCTTGTGGAACTCAATATTTATAGGTTATGAGAACAGGGCAATAAGGGATCAAGGTCCATTCACTCACTCAGTTATTCATGCTGTTATTCATCTAACAAATTAACCACTGTTTAAATCACGGGCAATGTGTTAAGCATTATAGGGGGGGAATATATAAACAAGAACAAAAAATGGCCTCTGTCGTGAAGACACTCACTAGAAGAGGGGAGGACATATAAAAACAATTACAATATAATGTGGTAATTTGGAAGATAGAGAGGGATTGAGAGGGCTCAGGGGCAGGCTGGATCAACAATAGACCCACACAGTGGGCATTAGTTTAGTAAATAAGCCAGGATGTAACTTCTTAGGGGAGTAGCAGAAGGTTTGGTGAAGGATCTAAGAGATGTTCAGGGACAAAGGAAAGGAATGAAATGGGGGAGATCAGAAACTCAAATTCAGTGGGTAAAGATGAATCAAGGAAAGAACATATCTGGTGTGGAACAGGAGTTCAGGCAGTGGACAAATGGGACAACTGTCATCATGTGCTTTATAGGTCCTCCTATAGCTATCATTTTATTTTTTATTTAATTTTTTAAAATAAAAAAAGATTTTGTTTGTTTATTTTAGAGAGTGGGGGAAGGGCAAAGGGAAAGAGAGAGAGTCTTAAGCAGACTGTGCACTGAGCACCAAGCCCAACACAGGGCTGGATCTCAGAACCCTGAGATTATGACCTGAGCTGAAACCAAGAATCAGATGCTTAACTGACTACACCACCTAAGCGTCCCTATAGCTATCATTTTAGATACCACCTTCCTGACACCACTATGTGGAACCCACAAACCACTCTAATCCTCATACTTCTCTGTACTTCTGCTTCTCTTTACCCCAGCAGACATTTCTATTTGTGTTCTATGGAACCTCTGTCTGTTAGTGAGCAAATTCCCCTACTTCCTCTACTTATTCACAGAACTGTCTATAGCAAACACCTTTTGGAATATCTTCCCAGCTCACAAAGACCTTCATAGCACCTCTCCCGACCCATAATGGTGGACTTTTGGCTATCATCTTGTTCAATGTGTCCAGGATATCCTTGTTTACCACCCCCCCCCCCAATCATTCACTCCCTACTAACCACAGATAGCTAGAGATGATTTCTGTTACATGCAACCAGAGACCTAGCTAATCTCTCTTCACCTTCTAGCCTGAACTGAAACCTGGCTTTCCCCTGAGGTTACCACTTCCCCTGCAGTCCTTTCAAGCAGAAGCTATTTATTCCCCCAAACCCCACATACAGAGAGGCAACAGCAACAGTCTTCTAGCTCCCCAAGACCCTTCTAAATAATTTCTCCTCTATTCTAGTATGAAAAACCTCTGCCCTACCAAAGTTAATGCTATTCAACTAATCACTTTCTCTCTTACCATCTAACAACCTGGTTACACCTTCACATTTATTAAATGCCTGGTTTATTATGTCATCCTGTGGGGAGAGGGATTTTGTTGACTCTGTGGCGCATCCATTTAATGGCCCAGTTAGTTCCTTGACCTTTCAAACTCAGCATCTTCACTTCCAGTTCACAGTAGTCTCCTCCTATGGCCATACTCTGTACTTTGTCACCACCAGAACAGTTCTTCC
The DNA here is from genome assembly GCF_963455335.1 of Martes martes. Classification (NCBI taxonomy): domain Eukaryota; kingdom Metazoa; phylum Chordata; class Mammalia; order Carnivora; family Mustelidae; genus Martes; species Martes martes. Next base: position 31,238,721 of record NC_137904.1, on the reverse strand, counting down.
CTGGAAAACTTAAACTCTCTATCACTGTAGCTACCCATGAGCCCACTTTGCTGGCACAATCTGATGGACTGAGGCTTTTACAAATTTTCAGCTGTGTGCTCAGCCTGTTGGATAAACCTTTTCACTTGTTTCCTATCAGCTTTTCCTTTCATCCCTTACAGTCACTGCAAATCTTTACTACCCTTCCTAAGCTCCACATAATGAAGTGAAACTCTCTGGTCATTAATTAATTAATTAGTTAATTAATTAATAATATTCAACAAATATTCATTACATACCTGCTTTGTGCCAGGTACTGTGGATACAATGGCACAGCTTTGCCAGTGAGAAGCTCACAGTCAAAAGGGATTTGAATCCAATAATCACACTCATATATATAATTATAAACCATGATAAGACCTGGGGGTAGGGCTGGGAGGTAGAAAGGGGCATTTCAGGAAGAAGAAACAGCATGAGCAAAGCTCTGGGCTGAATGGAAATGAAACAAAAAGACCTGTGTGGTTGGAGACAGAAAACTAGAAAAAGAGTGGAGCAAAATGAGACTGAATGAGGTGACAGGGAGAATGACAGTGTGAGATCCGCCTTTTGAAAGGACCACTGGCAAGGGATGAATAGGTGGAGCCCAGGGGCTTTTTTTAGGTTAGTAAAACTGTTCTGCATGATATTGCAAAACCCACAGAACTATAAAACACTAAGAGTGAACCCCAATATGAATGATGGGCTTTAGTTAATAATAATAATGATGATGGGGGGGAAACTGGGAATGGAACAGAGAGGGGTTATAAGGGAACTCTCTGTACTATGTGCTCAATTTCTTTAAAAGATTTTATTTATTTATTTCACAGACAGAAATAGGCAGAGAGGCAGGCAGAGAGGGAAGCAGGCTCCCTGCTGAGCAGAGAGCCCAATCCAGGACCCTGGGATCATGACCCAAGCTGAAGGCAGAGACTTTAACCCACTGAGCCACCCAGGCGCCCCTATGTGCTCAATTTTTATGTGGACCTAAAATTTCTCTAAGAAAATAAAGTCTACTAACTAATTTTATTATGTAAGAGGGATGGGGAAGACCACTGGTTGCTGCAAGGAAAGTATACTGGAGGCAGAAGAAATGTGGGCAAACCATTAAAAACTGACTCAGGGGTGCCTGGGTGGCTCAGTGGATTAAGCCTCTGCCTTCAGCTCAGATCTTGATCTCAGGGTCCTGGGATCAAGCCCGGCATCAGGCTCTCTGCTCAGCAGGGAGCCTGCTTCCCCCCCACCCCCTCTCTGCCTGCCTCTGCCTACTTGTGATCTCTCTCTCTGTGTCAAATAAATAAATTAAAATCTCAAAAAAAAATGCTATCTCAGAAGTCCAGGCAAGAAAATATGATAGTTCAGACCAGCGTTGCTATGAGGAAAAAGGGGAGAAGTGGATACAAGGTGGTATGACAAGTCATGGTGAGGGAATGGATATGGGTTGGGGATTAAGGGCCACTGAGATTTCTGCCTTGCCCAACTTGATGATTAAATGATGTCACTCAACAGTTGGTACAGAAGATCTTGAGCAATTTTATCAACACCATCACCACATGTTAAGAAACCACTGAACACATAGATTCTCAACATGCATGTAAATATGATATTCACACTAAAGACATGTCACTGCCTATTTTTCAGCTTTGACTGTGATCATTTCCTGCCAGACCTTGTTTAAAGGGAGTTCATCCCATGAGTTCTATTCCTGCTTCAACCATTAACTGAAGTAAACAAGGTTACTTGGCTTTTCTGGGCCTTAGCATTTTTGCCAGTAACATGAGAAAGCTGAACCAGATGACCTCTAATGTACAGTACAAAGTGAGGGCGGGGGATGCCAGTGGTCTCTAGCTGCCAGAGAGCTTCCAGATAGTGAAGTAGTCTCATGCTTCCCACTTCCCAACTCTGCGCTTTCACAGTGAATGCTAATACATCCAATTTTTTGGTCAGTGTTCTTCTGCTCCTAGCAGATCTATGGTTCTTGGATTTCTGCTTTTTTCTTCCAGGACCATGAGTAGGGTCTGCATGAACCACCATAACCCTGAGTAACTCTAGACCAACACCAAATACTTATGTTCAAGTCAGGTTTGGGACACACTACCAGATGGTCCCAGAGAAATCTCAGTTCTCTGTGTGTTTTTATTTCAAAATCAAGCCTATCTTCAGACAACAGAACAAATGTGCTAACATCCTGTTCCAAAAACCAAAATACACAAACTCTCAGGAACCACCAGCCCTTTAATCAATCTCTGTCTAGAAAATGCTGTTACTATTCAACATCCCTGGGTCCTGACCTCCTTTTCAACCACATCAGTCACATAACACAGCACCTGTAGGTAACTGAGTCATGCCAAAGTTGTTGCTAACTCATAATCAACAGTATGGGGGGCTGCCGCTTAATCTGATTTTCTCCACATAAATTCCTGTCTTTGGGTTCCAGCAGGGGAAGTCAAGGTCATTTGCTATAGTTGTGCCATGATGCCTGTGCATATCATGGCTTGTCTAAAATTGTTCGTTGAGAACTGCCTAAGGTATGCAAATTGTTGTGAGTCTGGCATAAGAGCTAGTGTTATGCTGAAACCTATGGCAATTAGGCCTGACTAGGGACTCTCCCAGAGAACCCAAAGGCCTCTTGCTCTTGCTACTTTGTCTTCATCAGCCTAGGAAGCAAATTTCTTGGAAACTATAACCTGTCTATCCCTATCTAAGGCTGCTTTCCTGCAAGGAACTTGGCAGAATTTCCTGAAGCCTCACTCTGGTCATCACTTGAGTGATTAACATAGCCCTATGCTATGTTCAGAAACACCCCCGTTCTCTGCTCTGCACCCTACTCAGAGTCCCTGAACCAAACAAGTGCCCTCTAACTTTCTATCTAATGAATGAGAATGTTCCTTGTGGGTGAAGTCCTCCCACATTTATATTATTGCTCTGGAGTGTGAGGTTTATCTGTACGTGGTAAACCTGTCAATTCCATATAATGTCTGGTGCACTGTAATTTCTTTCTTCCAAGGGAAGCTTATTAATTTGAGTTAAACTGCAGGTTGCTGAGTAGCCAAGGTATTAATTGTCCTTAGTCAAATGCCAACCCTTAGTCCAGTCAGCTCTGTCTGGATGTTGTGGACACGTAAACATGACAGATGATGGCTGCTGCTTCTGAAGATGGCCAGCTTACGGAGAGTTTAGCAACTGACCCCAAGGCCTGGTTTGAACAAAAAAGCTGAGGCAATTAGAAGCATTTTTGTGATTATCTGATTAATGTCTTTCTCTCTGACTAGACAATAAACTGCATGGGAGCAATAGTAGTTGCTCAATAGGTATTTTCCAAATTAATAAATGCATGAATAAAGCAGGAAGGCTATGAGGTTAAGAGAAGTCAAGGAAGTCAGGAGGGGACTTGAATGAGTCAAAGGTTTGACTAAGTCAGGTTATGAGTAAGCCAAGTTATGAGTAAACAGAATCTATGATGCAGAGAAGACACATAGAGTAAATGGTAAGGAAGCCAGACAGTAGTGAGTGGAGAGTGTAGCAGACACACAGGGAGTAGCTGAGTCACCTAAGAGTGAAGAGTCACAAAAACCTCTGGCTGAGGTCTTGGAACTTCCTTGAATCCACAACTACCCGCCTTTTCCTGTTCTTCCTCACCCTGACTGCTCATCCTTCCCTGGGTTTTTATGAATATGCATCTTTACAATAAACCATTTATTTCTAAAGGTAACTTGAGTGAATTGCCACTCTTGGGAGTCTCAGCTTTGGGAGCTTGAAGAAAGCACACGAGCTCTAAGGAATCTAGTTATTTTTCCCACGAAGCACATCTCTTTCTGTGAACAGAGTGATGGCCAGTGACGGAGATGTCCTGACATGATTGAATTCAGAGTGGAGACAAAGCTTATGCTCCATCTAGAACTCCTGGCATAAATGTCTTGGATTTTTTTTACCCCACATTTTAAGAAAATCCTTGCAATACTCTTGAGCAATGATAACCAGATTTGCTTGGGCACATCTGCATTTTAAAATTGAAGATTAGACAAATGGCTTGGGGCACCTGGGTGGTTCAGTCAGTTAAGCATCCAACTCATGATTTCGGCTCAGGTCATGATCTCAGGGTTGTGAGACTGAGCCCTGTGTGGGGCTCCATGCTCAGCAGGGAATCTGCTTGAGACTCTCTCTCCCCCTCTCTCTGCCCCTCCCCCTACCACATGCTTGCTCTCTTTCTCAAATAAGTCTTTTTAAAAAATAAAATAAAATGAAGATTAGAAAAAAATTATCTTAGAATAATAATATGAGGCGTTGTGAAGATAATTTTCATCATATCATCATCAATAATTATTGCTTGGTTATTATGATTCATCAGTTGGTTAATTGGAGAGCCATACTGTCAATTACCCCCATGGTCCCGAGCTCTTTCCAGTGTCTATTTATATGGGTTTTCTATTGCTACCATAACAAATTATCACACCACTAGGGCTTAAACAACACAAATTTATTATCTTATAGTTTTATACTAGAAGTTCTACAAGGCCTCACTGGGCTAAAATCAAGATGTTAGAAGGGTTTCATTCTTTTCCAGAGGCTTTAGGGAAGAGTCAGTTTCCTCAGCCCTTTCTAGCTTCTATGGGATGCCTGCATTCTGAGTCCATTTTTTTATTTTTTAGAAAATTTTTATTTTTAAGTAATCTCCACACCCAGGATCAAGAGTCCCATGCTCCTCTGACTGAGCCAGCTAGGCGCCCCACACTTTCCCATTTTCAAAACCAGCAATGGTGTGTTGAGCCCTTTATAGTCAGATTTTTCTGACCCTTCTTCATCATCACATTTCTCTTTCACTGACTTCAGCTGGGAAATGTTCACTGCTTTTAAGGACTCCTGTGATTAAGTTGGGCCCACCTGCACAATTCAGAACAATCTCACCATTTCAAGGTGCTTAACCTTAATCACATCTTCAGAATCCTTTTTGCCAAGTCAGGTAACATACTCACAGGTTACAGGGATTAGAAGATGGACGTTTTGGGGGAGCAATTATTCTGTAGTTATACAGTCAAGTTAGACATCCTTTTATGTTCCTATTAAGAACATCAAAGATCATGGAGCACCAGGGTGGCTCAGTAGGTTAGGTGTCTGCCTATAGCTCAGGTCATGTTTCCGATGTCCTGGATGGAGCCCTGCATCGGGCTCCCCACGAGCCTGCTTCTCCCTCTCCCTCTGCCTCTCCCCCCACCCTAGCTCATGCTCTCTCTCTCTCTATCTCTCTCTCTCTCGTGCGTGCACACACTCTATCTTAAATAAATACATAAAATCTTAAAAAAGAAAAAAGAAGAACATCTAGGATCAAGATAGCAGTCAAGTATGTTTATAGAAAGTGCAAGTAGGTTGCTAGATGGAGGGAACCTTACTCTAAGGAATGAGATATGGCTTTATCTTTTAAAAATCAGCAGAAAGAAAAGAGAATTACCATTTACTAAGTGTCATTAGCCTCAAGGTGTCAGGAATAGTGAGATACATACTAAACAACACTCCGATAGATATTATCTCCATTTCATAGCTGGGGAAACTGAGACTCTGCGTGAGTCAAATTATATAAATTTGTGCAAAATCACACAGCTGATAAGTGGTAAAGCTGGAATTCAAACTAGATTTATCAGGCACTAAAACTCGTACCCTTTCCAGTATGTTACATGGCCTCCTAAATTTTCTTTGGAACTTAACTTAGCTCATCTATATAAAAAGAGACAAAAGATTCCTTCAGGGGCTTTAAGACTGACTTTCTGGAACTCTTTAAAGATGTATTTGGCATTGCACATCTAAAGAGAAAAGATGTTCCAAGGACAGAATGCTGCTTCTATTTCCCCACTGTGGTGTATAACCAGGAAGACTGCTAGACACTGCTAGACACACTAAATATTTTTTCTTAGAAAGATAATCTTGCTGTTTTATTAACTGGGAAGGCTTGTGGACCTGCATACTGACCACAGGGATTTACTGATCAGATCCATGATCCAATCAAATCCTCTCCATCAGTGGCACTCAGATAAGCCTGCATCCAAGAAGCTAGCCAAAACAGCCCTGAAATACTTTTCCAGAGAACTTTGTCAAGTCTCATTCCCACTCCTAACCATCTAGTTACAATATTCAGCAAGGTTACAGACCAGGTTTATTAAAGATGCCTTCTCACCAGGGTGAGAGAACTGTAATGGCTTTTTTTTTTTTTTTAAGATTTTATTTATTTATTTGAGAGAGTGACAGTAAGAGAGAGCATGAGAAGGTAGAAGGTCAGAGGGAGAAGCAGACCCCTACGGAGCTGGGAGATCTATGCGGGATTCTATCCCAGGACTCCAGGATCATGACCCGAGCCGAAGGCAGCTACCCAACCAACTGAGCCACCCAGGCACCCTATAATGGCTTTATTGAGGCTCAAAGAGTGTGTTGATTCTATACTGAGAGTCCTTCTGTGTTGAGTCTGGGGACTGTCTGTTCTTCTAACTCTGCCTCTGTCACATTTCCTGTGACCCTTTCTGAGGCCAACTGTTTGATCAGTAGCTCTCCTCCCTGCAGACTGTATGTACTTTGGTCATCTTATCTTGTTCCGCCCTCGGAAATTTATTTACTTGCTCTTGATTTTTGTTGATTAATTGGCCTTTGTCTTATTGCTGCCCCAACCCTTGCATTTCTTGTTGTGGCCTAGTTCTCTCATACCCTTTGTCTGCTGCAACATTCAACATAAATACTACTTCTTTCTAGAATCCTCTATAGGTAGAGCAAACATATACTACTTTGGAGCCAGCTTCTTTTAGGTCCTTCCACATTCAAAAGCCTTTTATTGAGATCAGTACTATCTTAGGACTATGACTTTTTCTTAATTCTATCTATTTTTTAATATTTGTGTGTTTTTTTAATTTTAATTTTTTATTTTTAAAAAGATTTTATTTATTTATTTATTTATTTATTTGATGGACAGAGATCACAAGTAGGCAGAGAGGCAGGCAGAGAGAGAGAGAGGGAAGCAGGCCCCCCGCCAAGCAGAGAGCCCAATGTGGGGCTCGATCCCAGGACCCTGGGACCATGACCTTCAACCCACTGAGCCACCCAGGTGCCCCTGTGTGTTTTTATAAAAGATTTTATTTATTTATTTGACAGAGAGAGATCACAAGTAGGCAGAGAGGCAGGCAGAGAGAGAGATGAGGAAGCAGGCTCCCCGCGGAGCAGAGAGCCCGATGTGGGACTCGATCCCAGGACCCTGAGATCATGACCTGAGCCGAAGGCAGAGGCTTAACCCACTGAGCCACCCAAGTACCCCAATATTTGTGTTTTGAAATGCATAATGTAATTTTGGTGCTTAATTTGTATCCTTGAATTGCCTTTTTCTGCACCTCAGAATGTGCTTCTTTGCAGCGCTTGCTGTGTATGCTTTTCTTGGTAGACAGATTCATTTGTGTATTTCTTAGCAAATGCATTTTCTTTTTCAGATCAGCTGGACTCCTTAACACTATTCAGCGATTGGAAGGTAGTTAATGTCTGTTCTTAAAACAAATCTTCTAACAATAACAACCAGCATTTATTTAGTAGTTTGTATGAGCAGATATTATCCCCACACAGTATTACTTAACATTCCCAACAACTTATTCAAGACTAGATCACTATTTTATAGTTGAGAAAACTGAGGCTTAAAAAGGTCAGGAAAATTGTCCATGGTCTCCTAGCTAGCAGGCAATAGATAGATCTAGGAATTCAATCCCATTTTGTCAGTTTCCAAAATACAGACTTCTACTACCCTGTATTGCTGCTGTTGCTTCAGATTTTAGTTTGCAACATCTTAAGAAAGAGAATGTCAAACAGACACAATCAACTGCAAGAAATACTATAGAGTCAAAGAGAATTTTGATTATTCTATCCTGGTAGGATAAAATAGGACAAAGGTGGTCAAGTAGAGTAGCATCCTACAGGGACCAGAACAGAGTGCCTATTACCCTCACTGTGCTAGAGTGGTTGGTGCCAAAGTATGGAATCAATATAAGTGAGAAAACAAGGGGGCTAATGAATAAGTTGAAGCAAAGGGGATGGGAAGGAATTATATAGTCTGGACAAATTCCCAACATGGCAGATAGATACTAGTGGACCTCATTATAAATGTCCATGCCAATTTACATGGGTTTGCCTAGTACAGCAACACATCCAAAAGGGAACAGACTGCACCAGGGACAGAGTATTAGAGAAGGTGTGTAGTGATTCTAGCAGCAAAGACATGACCTTGAGTCCTGAGGAGATAGCCTTGCTTGGTTCTAGCTGCCCTTTTTCTTTCTATCCAGAATCCCCACCCTAATAGGGCGATGGTGAGTGAAGGAGAGGACCATTGTTGACCTATGAGGGACTGGAGGAGTCAGGGTTTGGGGGCCAGAGGTCATTGACTGAAGTGTGGGATTTCTCACCCAGGTGATGGGAAATTATAGACGCCATCAGGGCTGGGAAATGTTCAAGGAACCAAAATCCTAGAAGCTGGGTGGTAAGATGTGAGTAAGGGATGTCACCAAAACAAAGAACCCAGAAAGGGAAGCTGGATAGTAGTAGAAAGAGTATAGGATTTTTGTCTAGAACAGTTCTTGCCCAATTCACAGAGGCTGTAAAGCCCTACTAAAAGCCTGGGGCTGTAGGGGTGCCTGGGTGGTATAGTTGGTTAAGTGTCTGACTCTTGGTTTCTGCTTAAGTCCTGATCTCAAGGTTGTGAGATTGAGCCCCATACCAGGCTCTGCACTTAGTGCAGAGCCTGCTTAAGACTCTCTCTCCCTCTGCCCCTCCCACCTCAAATAAATAAATAATTTTTTAAAAAAGCCTGTGGCTGCTCATTCCCATGTTTTTTTTGTTTGTTTGTTTGTTTGTTTTTTAAACCAAACTATATGATCTGTCCTGATGGTCTCCATTTCCGTCCTGTTATCCCAAACCTAGCCTCTGATTCTCTACCTATTGTCAATGGCCACGTAATTCACTAAGATAATCTCTGTGGTCATCTGTTACAGTTTTAACCCTTGACAGCATCCCAATTTGCTGTGGCCCCACGCTCTGCAGCCTGCAAGCTGTCTTATCCAGCCACCTGGTTAACTTGTCCCAGAATACCCCCTGACTCCTTCTTAGAGGTAGGCCCACAATTATGTTTCGTCCATTCCTCCTGGGAACCAAGAGGTGGAGACCTGTATAGTGTTGGCTGTGTGCCATACCACTGATCATATCTTGCCAAATACCAAGATGTCCACTTGGAAGTGGAGGGGAGGGGTTTGAGGAGGGGTGTTTTCATTATAGCAGAGGAATCTACAAGTTTTATAGATTAATAGGAATTGCTAGGTTTTCCAAATGATGCATGGGAACACAAGGAACCCCATTTACTCAGCCACTAAACTTGAGTGTCCTTTACATTTTCAGGAGAAACTAAGGAAATTTTTCTTTCTGTCATTCGCTTTATTCACATGGACCATATACAGGAAAATACATGAATCACAAGTGTACAGCTGGATGAATTTTCACGAAGTGAACATACTAGTTTAATCAGGACGCAGATTAAGAAACAAACATTATCAGCATCCAATCCAGTGTCCCCACCTGGTTACCACTCCCCATATGGTAATCACTCTTCTGACTTCTAACAACATTGATTCATTTTGTCTGTTTTAGAACTTTATATAAATTGAATATATATTATGTATTCTTTTGTGTGTGGTTTTTTTGGGGGTCACGTTATATATGTAAGATTTATCCATGTTGTCATGCATGGCAGGAGTCTGTTCTTTTTCGCTCTTGTATTAGCACATTGTGTGAATCTACTACTCTTTATCTATTCTACCACTATTGGACATTTGGATTGTTTCCACTTTCTAGCTATCATGAATAGTCCTGCTATGAACATTCTTGTACATGTCTTTTGGTGAACATATGCATGCATTTCTGTTGTGAATATATCTAGGAGTAGAATTGTTTAGTAAAAGTATATGCATATGTTCAGTTTTAGTAGATACTGCCAAACAGTTTCCAAAGTTGTTGTAACCAAGGATATATATATATTTTAAAAATCCTTCGTAAATCTCTTAGAGGCGGAGGAAAAATGGTGCAGAGGTGGGCAGGTAGGAATTTGGCTGGCCTGACAGCAAGTGTGGGTTAAAAACAACTCTTCCCTGTCTTCTGCCATTGATTTTGTCAGACTTTTCTTTCCCCAGGCACAGGGCTTGGATGATATATGCCACCAGGTGCCGCCCAGGTGCAGTTGGCTGGTGGAATTCTGCAGTCCTAGGCCTTGATATGAAGACTTTCAGCTAAGTCAATATAGGATACCAAGCCAGAGGGATTAGCATAACTGAAAGCTGGGCAAGAGGTCAAAGTCCAGGTGGCCTGAAGAAGAAAGTAAAACCCAGCAAGAATGAAGTGGGCTTGACACAAAGAAAGAGAGAGATGGAGATATCAAATTGACACATAGGGCCAAGAATCAAGGATTAGGAGAGAAAGAACAGGCAGGCGAAAAGTGAATGAGAACAGGTATGTGGTTCATGACTGGCTTTTACACACCAGTCTAGGATGGACTGAGAATGGTCAGCCAAGTTCAAAGAAATGAAAACAAAACAAAACAATCTTATCCTACTGAAAACTGAAGCTGAGTAAGCCTTGTCTGGAAACATCTTTTGAGGATAATTGCAAACTTCTGGGAACTTGAATGGAGAATGTGGGGGTGGAACAAATATAGAGTTTTCCATCAGAGATGTACTGTTTGTGTAGCAGACATTTCTCCAGGCTGCTCTAGTTTGACAATCCATTTGGGTAATATGGACAGTACTGGCCTCTACAAGGAGGACATTAGAACCTCAGTTCCCTTCTGTATCTCTCAAAGATTTATGGGGGGAGGGGAGGTTTCACATGCATTTCTGAGTGGCTATACACTGAGTCATATCACCAACCACTGCTGGCGTGCAGCTACTTCTCTGCTGTAGTAGAAGGAGATGCCTTTTTCCCACCCGTGCTATTATCAAGCCACAAAAAAGGGTGATTTGGGGCCCTATTTCCTTGGGTGCCTCTAAGAGTACAGAACTTTCCTTTGACTTTGTTTTTCACTTGAACAGAAAACAACTGAGATGACAACATAAGTGACTTTATTACATGCCATACTTGAAAATCATCTCTCCTTTTCAACCTCCTTCAACCCACCACTGTCATTCCTAATACAAGTCATTCAGCCTCTATAGTATTTCATTTTCTCATGGGTAATATGGCAAGAAAAATTTCTACCTTTCACAGTTACTGTGAGGATTAAATGAGATATTATGTAAAGGGTCTAGGGAGGGGGATGCTTCCACAGTCTCTTCCATCACCCTTCATGTTTCCCTTACCCTCCAAGACAGAAATGGCTAACCTGGTTGGTCATATTCCAAGACATTAACCAGGTCATTTTTCCCTGCAGTCAAGATCACGTACAATGTGCCTGGGTCACACATGGGTGTGGATCTCTCTGGGCTCTTCTGTCTTTGTCTCCATAGTGCTGAGTGACACTCCAACCCAGGCCTGCTCTCGGGCTCAGAGAGAGGGAACAACCAGGTTGAAGTTACTCTGTGAACGTGCAGCCCGGTTCAGCTAGTGTCCATTTTGATTGGGCATGTTCTTGGCTTTCCTGGTAGCTAAATATTTTTAATTTTACCTAAAAAAGGCCCTGTAAACCTCAAGCTCTAGGCATATGTCCTCAGACCACCTTATCAGAGAAAGAAAACCTAGCTAAAATCCAAGTGTTGTTTTCTTTTGCCACTGTCTCCTGTATATATTTCTCCCTCCAGACCTTGGTGGGGGTGGGGGGCTGGGGGTGTCTGTGGTCTAAGGTAGGATTCTGGTATTCTTAAGCTTCTTGACTCAATGTTATCTAATGGGACTCCAAACTAACCATAATCTTTAATATTATTAATCTTAGTTGTGTTTTGGTTATCTATTACTGCTTAATAAACCACCCTAAAATGTAGTGGCTTAAAACAGTAATCTTTTTTTTTTTTAATTTCTCATGAGTGTTGTAGTTGGTGCTCTGCTTGTCAGTTCTGTTGGTCTCCTTTGGGTCTCTCAAATGGCCACAGTCAGCTGGCAGCTGAGGCTGAAAATCTCCAGGATAGCTTCACTCATGTATCTGACCCCTCCCTGGGCATGTCTGGAAGGCCAGACTCAGCTGGGATGCTGGCGAGGTAAGACCTCTCTTTCCTACTGTGTAGTCCCAGGGCTTTTCCCTCTCCATGTGAACTTACCCAGTGGTGACTCAGGGCTCCTAAATGCATAGAAGTGGAAGCTGCTAGACATTCTTAAGGCTGAGTGAGACCTGGGACTCCTGGGTGGCTCTGTCGGTTCAGCATCTGCCTTTAGCTCAGGTCATGATCCCATGCTCCTGGGAATGAGTCCCTCATTGCGCTCCTTGCTCAGCAGGGAGCCTACTTCTCCCTCTGCCTGCTGCTCTCCCTGTTTGTGCTTTTTCCTCTCTCTGACAAATGAATAAATAAAATTAAAAAACAAAAACAAAAACAAAAAACAAAAAAGGCTTAGACCTGGAACAGACACAGTGTCACTTCTCCTGTATTCTATTCTTAAAAACAAATGGTAGGCCCAGCCCTGATGGGAGGTACTGTATAAGGGGGTAAATGCCAGGAGGTATGGTTGATTGAAGGCTACCAGTGTAACTAACTTCTATAAGAAATATTAGTATATGTATGGTGACTAACATAATAAAAAAATATTAGGGTAGGTTTTATTTGCCGTCTCTAGATTTAGTAAACATACACCAGGATTTATCTCTCTCTCCACTCAGAGTAAGTTTTTTCTGAATATGGTACAATTTCCATCAAATGTGTCCTGAAAGCATGGGGGTCTTACTGTATAGGACTAGTCATACTAGTCATACTAGTCAACATGTCTAGTCACTATCTTTCCTATGTGATTTTATTTACAATCATGCAAATAAAGTCTCTACTGACCTACCTGTTCAAATTTGACCTCATAAGGTTGTGTGGAGGATTAAATAGAATCATTTATGTAAATTGCCTGGCAGTACACATCAGTAAGTACTCAATAATGGTAATTGTTATTATTATTTTATTACCAGGCTCCCTAGGGTATTGGGCTGGCCTTGGTAAAAATGTAATGAGTTGACTTTGGGAATTCACAGTTCTCCAAGGCACCTGAGTGATTTATACCCAAGAAAGTGGGTGGAATCATGAAGCTGAGATAATGGGACAGACCAGGTTATCAGCTGCCGACATACAAGATGAAAAGAGAATCAACAAGTACAGTTACAGGAAATATCAGAAAAACAAAAGCAGCAAAAGGAAAAGAAAGAAAGAGTCTGAGGTCAGGAGAATCGGAGAAATAATTTAGAGGAGAGACGTCAGAACAAAAGGAAGAATCATTAATTTCTTAGGTAGCAACGGGCCGCTGATAGGTGATAAGGCCAAGGTAATAGGCCTGGAGGAGAGAGATGAGATGAAGAACTGCCAGTTTCCAGCATGCAAGGAAGACAGAGCCAGGTACTAACTAGACCGAGAGACAAGTAGGTCCCGCATGCCCTTAATAGTAGTGTCAGCTTTCCAATACAACTAATTATGGATGCCAGACAGCGAAGGACAAGGGGAACATCAGCCCTCAGAAGGTAACAAATCAACTCTATCCAGAGTGAAGAACTTCAGCCAGTCAAAACAGCTTTGGTTCATCATGATTACAATGTTACTATTTTGCAGTTCATAACGCACTATCTATGAACTTCCTTTTCCCACATCTTACTCAAGTTTTCCCCTTAGTTCTCCCAGAAAAACTTGTAATAAATAACCTGCATAGAATAAAGAGATTAAATAAGATTTAAGTAAGATCATGGGGGTAAAAAGTGTCTTGAAGTGCTCTACAAATGCAAAATGCTATTATTTTTAAGGGAAGCAGGCTCAAGTATTAGTGTTCGGAGAGAGAAGTGTTGGAGCCCCACCGCTGAGATGAGTAAAGCTGGTAAAAACTGGTAAAAACCACAGACGTTGGGTAGAGACCACATTGCTAATTGCTGGCCTTGTGAACTCTCCTCCCTTGCTCTGACCCTAACTTCTGTCCCAAAGCCCAACAGTTTTGAAAGTGGTGTTTGGTATCATTTAACTTCAGACAAGTTTGTAAACTGAGGTTGCAAAAAAAACAAAAAACAAAAAACAAAAAATGAGAGAGAGCAAGAGCGAGAGCTAATGGGTGTTTAACCACTGTATCAAATTAATAATAAAAAAATTAATAATCAAATATCTGGATACAAGTAACTCAGAAAGAAATGAGAGTATAGCACAGATAATCATCTCTTTCTTCTAGCTTCAATTGTATCAAAGAAAGAAGAATTTCTGAATAGAAAGAATTTCTTTTTTTTTTTAATTTAAATTTATTTATTTGTTAGAGAGAGAGTGAGCAAGCACAGGCAGACAGAGTGGCAGGCAAAGGCAGAGGGAGAAGCAGGCTCCCCGCCGAGCAAGGAGCCCGATGTGGGACTCGATCCCAGGACGCTGGGATCATGACCTGAGCTGAAGGCAGCCGCTTTACCAACTGAGCCACCCAGGCGTCCCCTGAATAGAAAGAATTTCTGAATAGAAAGTATTTCTGAATAGAAGGGAAGCAAAATTTATGGGGAAATATTTGTAGGCTGAAAGGAGGGCAGGCACAGTAATAAGAATAATTTCTTAAATTAATCTTATCATAAACACAGCAGGAGGTCTGTAAGGGCCTTTTCTGCTAAATTAGCCTCAACTACAAAGCCATAGAAATATAACAGAAAAGATGTTTGACTCTGTCTATAAGATTCAAAATAATTTTCACTTACTCTTATTCAGCAAGTATTTATTGAGTAATCATATACATGGTATTCTCTGCCTTCAGTTCCCTGAAGTACATTCACTGTACTACATTATACAGGCATATGTTTTTCATAGTTTAATCAGAGTATGCTATTTTGTGTCTCTTCTCTCCTGTTTATATTACTCTATACACATTTCCATGTACAGACCTAAGTGAGGCTCTTACCATTTTTGGTAGCTACATGGCATCATTATATCCATATAGGCTGTGGTCCTTTCGAATCATCACTGAGTTGCACAAAGTTATGTAAGCCAACACTAATACTTCGTGTTAATGTTTTTTAATAGAAAAATAATATCTGTAGCTGCTTTGTAAATTATGTTTAAAAAATCACATTTTCTTAACCTAGTTTACTCATATGTTCTTTTTTAAAAGGAGACCAGCTCATTTTGTGTGTTTTCTAAGTGTTATTCTTATTTAAGTTTTTTAAAGAATATAAAATGAAGACAATTATCATATGATCTCACTGATAAGAGGAATCAGAAACATGACAAAGGATCATAGGGGAAGGGAGGGAAAAATGAAACAAGCTGAAACCAGAGAGGGAGACAAACCATAAGAGACTCTTAATCTCAGGAAACAGACTGAGGGTTGCTGGGGGCCCAGGGTGGGGGGGTATGAAGGATGGGATGGCTGGGTGATGGACATTGGGGAGGGTATGTGCTATGGTGAGAAAAAAAATAAAAAATAAAATTAGGGGCACCTGGGTGGCTCAGTGGGTTAAAGCCTCTGCCTTCGGCTTGGGTCATGATCCCAGGGTCCTAGGATCCACTGGGCTCTCTGGTCAGCGGGAAGCCTCCTTCCCCCCGCACCCCCTGCCTGCCTCTCTGCCTACTTGTGATCTCTCTCTCTGTCAAATAAATAAATAAAATCTTTTAAAAAATTTAAAAGTATATAAAATTGTTAAGGTACAAATATATGCAAAGTAAATAGTTTTGCATCGAAAATTGTCAAGCCCATTTAGTACTGATTTGAAATGTGTACATATTTAGATTCCTAATTATTTTTTGTAATTCGTCTTTCTGGTCATGGCTATTCCGCATTAGAATATATAAAAAGACCTTAAAAAAATATGATTCTTCTCCATTTTTTTTCCACCTCCCCTATTTCCTTCTCTCCTTTCCATCTGGAAAACAGAGAAAAAGATTCTTACAAAGGTGAATACCTCCAAAGTTTTTTCAATACTTCTCAAAATGTCTCAAAATTTATAACATTTATTTTCCAAAGTCCAATTTTGGGTAAATTAAGCCCGGATTTATAATGTAATTATCATTTCGTGGTTTTGCAGTGTCTTATTTTTCTTGAAGGTCATTATTATGAAAAAAAGAACAGATTTTTAAAAATGTCTAGTTCATATTTGAATTGCACATTGAATAGACTGCTTTGCATCCAGAGAAAATTGAAAAGCAAGTAGTAACACAACCATAAATTAAGCTTTTTAATCATTGTTATTTTTGTAGTTCCTTCATTTCAACATTTTGAAATCACTAATCACAATATGTCTCCTAAGACAAGGGGAACAAAAGCAAAAATAAACTATTGGGACTACATCAAAATAAAAGCTTCTGCACAGTGAAGGAAACAATCAACAAAACTAAAAGTCAATCTACAGAATGGGAGAAGATATTTGCAAATGACATATCTGATAAAGGGGTATATATATGTGTGTGTGTGTGTGTGTGTGTGTGTGTATACATATATATACACACACACATATATATATATCCCTTTAAAAACTCAACACCTCAAAAACAAATAATCCAATTAAAAATGGGCAGAACACATAAACAGACATTTTTCCAAAGAAGACATACAGATGGGGGCACCTGGGTGGTTCAGTTGGTTAAGTGTCTGCGTTCAGCTCAGGTTGTGATCTCAGGGTCCTGGGATTGAGCCCTGCCTCAGGCTTCCTGGTCAGCGGGGAGTCTGCTTCTCCTTCTCTCTCCCTTGGCCCCACCCCACCCTGCTCATGTGCTTGTTCTCTTTCTCTCTCTCTCAAATAAATAAGTAAATCCTAAAAAAAAAAAAAAAAAAAAAAAAATGGGGCACGTGGGTGGCTCAGTGTGTTAAAGCCTCTGCCTTTGGCTCAGGTCATGATCTCAGGGTCCTGGGATCGAGCCCCGCATTGGGCTCTCTGCTCGACAGGGAGCCTGCTTCCTCCTCTCTCTCCGCTTGCCTCTCTGCCTACTTGTGATCTCTGTCTGTCAAATAAATAAATAAAATCTTAAAAAAAATAAATTTAAAAAAATAAAGTAGGAAACCACAAAGTTCTTGGGGTGCCTGGGTGGCTCAGTGGTTAAAGCCTCTGCCTTCGTCTCAGGTCATGATCCCAGGGTCCTGGGATGGAGCACCGCGTCGGGCTCTCTGCTCAGCGGTGAGCCTGCTTCCCACTCCTTCTCTCTGCCTGCCTCTCTGCCTACTTGTGATCTCTGTCTGTCAAATAAATAAATAAAATCTTTAAAAAAAAAAAAGAAGAAGACATACAGATGGCCAACAGATACATGAAAAGATGCTCATCATCACTTATCATCAGGGAAATACAAATCAAAACTATAATGAGGTATCACCTCACACCTGCCAGAATGGCTAAAATAAAAACACAGAAACTTTAAGTGTTGACAAGGATGTGGAGAAAAAGAAACCCTAGTGTCCTGTTAGATGGAATGCAAACTGGTATAGCCACTGTAGAAAGCAGCATGGAGGTTCTTCAAAAAGTTAAAAATAGAACTACCTTATGATCCAGCAATCATACTACTGGGCACTGCACTCCTATGTTTATAGCAGAATTATTTACAATAGCCAAGATAAAACAGCCCAAATGTCCCTCAACTGATTGGATAAAGATGTTATACACATTGTTATATCCATCTCTGGATAAATGTTATACACACATACACACACACACATGCGTGCGTGCAGAGGAATTTTTTTTTCAAAGATTTTATTTATTTATTTGACAGACAGAGATCACAAGTAGGCAGAGAGGCAGGCGGAGAGAGAGGGGGAAGCAGGCTCCCTGCCGAGCAGAGAGCCCAACGTGGGGCTCGATCCCAGGACCCTGAGATCATGACCTGAGCCGAAGGCAGAGACTTAACCCACTGAGCCACCCAGGCGCCCCCATGCAGAGGAATATTATCCAGCCATAAAAAAGAATGGAATTTTGCCATTTGTAATTGTGGAAGGAGCTAGAGAGTATAATGCTTAAGTGAAATAAGTCAGTCAGAGAAAGAAAATACTATGATTTCACTCATATGTGGAATTTCAGAAATGAAACAAACAAGCAAAGGGAGAAAAAATAATAGAGAAGTCAAGAAACATACTCTTAATTATTGAGGACAAACTGATAGTTATCAGATGGGGGGATGGGTTAAATAGATGATGGGGATTAAGGAGTACTCTTGAGAAGAGCACTGGGTGATGTGTGGAATTGTTGATCACTATATTGTACACCTGAAACTGATATAACACTGTATGCTAATTACTGGAATGAAAATAAAAAAATTTTTTTGAAAATAAACTTCAAAAAAGTCACTAATCACAGATGTCATGTAGCACCAGGAGTAGATAAGAACTGAAGACTGAAAGGTGAACTCATGGGTAGTAGTATTGCTTATCCAAATTGTTAAGAGTAACTATCATTTGAGACAATACCATGGAGGACATGGGGAGCTGGAGAGGAGAAGGGAGTTGGGGGAAATTGGAGGGGGAGACGAACCATGAGAGACTGTGGACTCTGAGAGACAGTCTGAGGGTGTTGGAGGGGAGGGATATGGGAGGCTGGGTGAGCCTGGTGGTGGGTATTATGGAGGGCACGTTTTGGCAAGGAGCACTGGGTGGGGTGCCTAAACAATGAATTCAGGAACACTGAAAAGAAATTAAAAAAAATAAATAAAGGCTATAAAGAGTAACTGTCATTTGTTGAGCCCTCACTCTGACAGGCATTTTGCTAAGTATTATATTATATAATTTAATCCTCAGTTTGGTTATGGTTCCCCCATTCTACAGATTAGTAATCAGAGGTTTGGAGAAGTTTGGTAACTTGCACAAGGTCACACGACTAGCAGAGTCAGGATAGAAATCTTGAATTCCAAAGTTTATGCTTTTCATATACCATACTTCCTTTATTTGGCACATCATTGAGGGAAAGTGCAATAGTTTACCTTTGGAATAGTCTCCTAGAGAAGAGATATATAAAGGTCAAGGTTGTTCTTGTAAGAAAAATATAAGTCTTTTTATTAATTAAAATGTCAACATTTATTCTGGTCATATACTTTTAGTATCTTATCCCACATTAAAAGGTACAGATTTTGAATGAATGCAGTTTGGACTTTTAAAAGAAAAAAAGTTACTAGTTATTTATATAATTTTCATGTACTTAAAAAGAGGCCTTCTAAAATCAAGCCTGTCAGATATTATATATACCTGCCCCCTCCCAAAAGATGAATTTGTTTACAGTGAGTAGAGGAATAAAATAACTGGTACCACAAACTACTTTTCTTCATCAATGATGAAATTTCAGCCTTCAGATAAATCTTTGTTCTTGAGAGATTCCTGGCTTGCTTAACTTTTGCAGTAAGAAATCCCGTACGTTTTTTGAAAACAGAAATCTAGAAGACTGGCAAACCTTGCACTGAAATTCTTTACAATTTGACCAGAGAATATGGTACTTTTAATATGGCTACATGATTTGGCTATCCAAGATGTCTTGACAGTAGCTTTGAGGGAAAGAATATTAACAGAAACATCTAGAAAGATAGAAAATATGCTCTGGTAGCTATCCTCCAAGATAACATAGACTGATCCTCATATCTTGGTATTTCCCCTCCTACATTGAATCAGGGCTGATTTTTGTGACAGATTATTATAGAAGTGACAATGTAGGCCTTCTCAGGCTAAACAATAAAAGACAATATAATTTTTGCCATGGCTCCTTTGGTCCCTTGCTCTGGGGAAAGGCAGTCACCATGAATGCAAGGACCCCTGAAAATTAACCTATGTGAAGAGAAACTGAGGCCTCCTGTTAACAGCCATCACTAACTTGCCATTCATGTAAGTGAGCCACCTTGAGAACAAGTCTAGGAGCCTCAGTCAAGCCTTCAGATGATTGTAGGCACAACCACCATCTGACTTAACCTCATGAGAATCTCTAAGCTAGAACCAAACAGCCACAGAAGCTATGAGAGATAATAAATGTTATTGCTTGAGTCACAAAGTTTGGGGATAATTTGTTTTGCAGAAATAGGTAACTAAAGTACACACTAACATTTAAATATTTCTTTTCTCAAAAGATGCCTATACTCTAATTACTAGCTCATTGTTTCCCTGAGATATACGTCCATCTTCTTTTCTTTTCTTTTTATTTTGAAGATTTTTTATTTATTTATTTGACAGACAGAGATCACAGGTAGGCAGAAAGGCAGGCAGAGAGAGAGGAAGGGAAGCAGGCTCCCTGCTGAGCAGAGAGCCTGATGCGGAGCTCGATCCCAGGACTCTGGGATCACAGGGCTCCATCCCAGGACCCTGGGATCACGATCTGAGCCGAAGGCAGAGGCTTTAACCCACTGAGCCACCCAGGCGCCCCATCCATCTTCTTTTCTTATCACCAATTCTTTTCAAAAGAATTCCTCTATCTTTTAACTTCTCTGGCAAAACTGGTTTTTAGGGGCATACATCAAAGCATTTTCTTTCCTCCTGAGGAAATATCATTCTCTTTTCTCTGTTTCACTAATTATACTAGGTAATTCTGCATATAAAAGGAAAATAAAGGGTATTGCTATAATTAAACAGTTTAGTTCTACAATTCTAACTTTGCACCTAACAGGAGGCAACCTTCAGTGACTCCCCAGTGCCTATAGGATCAAGTTCAAACACCTTGCCCTATGTGATTCAGCCTCCACCTTCTTCTCACCTTGTTTTCTACTGCTTTCCTTCACAAGCTCATTGTTCCAGTCAAATTGAACTATGATGTTTCTAATTCATGGTTTTTACATCCTAGCTATTAGGTGCATGTAAAACCAAAACAAGCAAACAAAAAAAGCAGGGCTTGTGATAAAAGGAATTTGGGAAATGCTGTCTGTTGTAGATTTCTCAGGGAAGTTTACAATGTATTTAGCGTATTAAGGGCTCTGAAAAGTCCCACAGTAAAGAAATCTGTTGACCTCAAACAAAACTTTGTTCAACTCAACAATACTTAGTTGACTAACATATGAATCAGGATCCAGAACAGAAAACAGCACCTATGCCAGGGAATCAATAAAAGGAATCTGACATGAGAAACTAGTTTTTAACATTTTAGAGGAATTCAAAGAGTAACAGTGGGACAGCCCACAGATGAGCAATATGAGGGAGATGCTACCTGCTAGACTCTAGGGACTAAGGGAAGAGATAGTGCTGCCCAGATGTGGTAATACATTTTTTGGTAGATTCTCCAGCCCCAGTTAAGCCTTGTGTTAACAGAAGTTCTAGCCGACATTTTGTCCGATTGCAACTTCATGAGAAAGCCTGAGCCAGAGCCTCATAGCCAAGCCAGGTCTCAGAATTCCTCAGAAAGTGTGTGAGATAATAAATAAATATTTGCTGTTTTAAACTGGCAAGTTTCAGGATAATATGTTTCATAGAAGTAGATAATTAATGCAGGCATTGGTACCTAGAAGTATGATTCTCCCGTAACAGAATCCTAAAATGCAGAAGTGACTTTGGAACTGGGGGCTGGACTCTGGAGATAGTGAAAGTCCAAAGTACTTGAGGAAACCATTAGTAGAGGTATCACGATTCAGGTGAAGGCTTGCAAGAAAATGAGGTAATGTTATTTGCTACTAACGGAAAGGAGATCCTTACTATACAGTGGCAAAAAGTTCAGCAACACTGTTGCCTGCTGTAACTGAAAGGTAGAAAATGTGTCTAATGAACTAAGTGCCAGGCAAAGCTCTCTTCTTGTTGCCTATAGGAAAATGTGGAGGACAGAAGTAAAATAAAGGAAGAACTTTCAACAAAAAGGAGACTGAATTTGCTGACTTTGAAAATTCTCACCTCTCCAAATAGTAAACAATTCTAACATTAAGATACAGCTTCTGAGCAAAGATCAAGTCCAGGGCATTGCCAGTAAAACACAGTCTAAAGATGAAGCAATGGTGTGACAGTAAAATCTTTTGTCAGATTCTCAAAAAGATTTAAGGTTGTGTGTCAGAGTACTATTCTGTTCAGATAAAATGTCCTCTAAGGAGACTAAAGGTATGTCTCGCATAGTCTCTCGATAAAATGATAAAGCATCTAGGAAGCTTAGAGTCATTAGCCTTCAGCCATCTCATCAGAAAAATATTTGTTTGTGTATCTTTTGTCTAATTGGTGTGAATCCAATAAGATTCACAGAAAACTCATACAATTTTTAAAGGAAGTGTATATGCAGAAGCATTCTCATCTTGGACCAAAACAGATAGAGATAGTACAAAATGAAAAAAGGCCTTTAATCTCTCAAAGTTCTACTGGCAAGAAGTGGGCTGAGAAAACTCCTCAGCTGTAAACATGGGCTATCTTTCATGAAAAAGGGAGAATGACTCAGAAGTCAGAACCAAGACCCTAGAACATGAAGCTCGGAGTCAGGGAGAACTATTCTGAGACCTTGAGACTTAATCAAGGAACTTTCAACATTTGCTCGGCTGGATTTAGGAATTACAATGGACAAGTGACTCCTCTGTGCCTGCCATTTTCCCTCTTTTTAAGCAGGAATATCTATAGCAGTTACACTATTATGCCTGTCTCTCCATCGTCTGTTGGGTGAATGTAGGGCAGATAGTATTGCTTTAGCTTCTATGGGGGAGAGGAACTGTATTCAAGGAGCTACATTTAAGGAACCATACTCGGGGAACCTCAGCTGCCCTGGGACTTGATTTAGATGATGACACGCTGACTTCAAGCTATTGCTATAAGAGACTTTTGATGACTTTGGGAAAAAGTAAATATACTTTATATGTGAGAGGGACATGAATCATTGGGGACCACAGGATTTACAGTGGTAACTAGCCTCCAAGAGAGCCCTCATATCCTTGCCTGTTGGTATTCATAGCCTTGTGTGTGTCCCTTCCACACGCTATCACAGTTAGTCTGTGTTACCAGCAGCATGTGACAGAAGTGTTGGTTTGTTAGTTCTGAGATTAGGGTATTAAAAAGACTGCAGCTTCTATTCTGTTATCTCTATCTCCTGGGTAGCTTCCTGTCAGAGAAACAAGTTGCCATGTTATATGCAGCTGTGAGGAGGCCACCTGGCAGAATACCGAAGTCTCTGGCCAATGGTCAGCTAGAAGCTGTGTCCTGCCAACAACCGTGTGAATGAACTTGGAAGTGAACTCTGCAGCCCTACTCTGGCCTTGAGACAAATGGAGCCCCAGCCAAATCTTGACTGCAACCTCATGTGAGACCTTGAGCCAGTATCACCTGGCTAAGTCACTCTCAGATTACTAAACCTCAGGAATTGTGCGACATAATAAAATTTTTGTTGTTTTAAGCTGTGAAGTTTCAAGTTAACTTAACATGCATCAGTAAATAAGAAACACACAGCCCAGGAGCCAGGCCTACCCAGCAGAAGCTGGGACCACCAAGAGAAGGACTGTCCATCTGCAGTTGGAGCCACAAAGGGGATGCAGCCACTACTGGAGATACTTTCTGAAGTACAGGGAGAAGGAAAGATCTACCCTCCCCATGGTTCCTCATCTGCTGCCCTTGCCTTCAGTGGCCAAACCAAACCACAAAGAAATTAATAAGAGAGCCTGAGAAATGTCATTTGTAAGGAGCAACTTCTTGAAATACAAAACATGGCAGCAGGAGAGAAGGAAATCAATTTGAGAACAAATAGGCCACTTACCGGCACAACCAAAAATGCTGTTTACCTGGAATTTCCAATATTCTTCAGAACCTTGTTTTCAAAGTCTACTTTGGGAAATAGTGGCCTAAATTGCTCTTTCCCAAATCTCTGCAAGTCCAAATCTTATACATAAATTATTGTCCACTTTAAATGCAAAGTTTTATTCCACTAACCTCTTGTTTCCCATTACTTGGAGTAACCCCATCTTCTTTAGATTCCATAATATTTTATCTACACCCATTTTAGGCATTTTTAAACCCAACTTACAGTTATTTAACATATCTTATTGTCTGAGAATTAATAAGCTTCTTCAGATTCAGATCTATTTCTTTTTTTTTTTTTAAGATTTTATTTATTTATTTGACAGAGAGAGAGAGATCACAAGTAGGCAGACAGGCAGACAGAGAGAGAGGGGGAAGCAGGCACCCCGTCGAGCAGAGAGCCCGACAAGGGGCTCGATCCCAGGACCCTGAGATCATGACCTGAGCTGAAGGCCAAGACTTAACCCACTGAGCCACCCAGGCACCCCCAGATCTATTTTTGATGCACTGTTGCATATTGCCTTATCATGGCACCTATCTCAGAACGCAGCTTATAGTAAATATCAATAGGTGTTAATTGAATGAATGAGCGGATGAATGGATGTCAAAACTAGTGGTAAAAATGGTACGAAGCTATTACCTTCCTCTATGTTACTATTAAATCCCTTACATACATGTAAGTCCTTACATACATACATTTCTACTTACATACATGTAAGTAGAAATAAGAGATTCTAGAATAATATTCCTATTTTATGGGCTCATTACCTCTTTTGAATTCCTGTGAACCTTTTCTTGGGGGAAGGGAACAATAAAATTGCAAACCGGTTTATATCTGGGTAGGAATAATTATCCTGTGAGATCAAAGTCCTGTCTGGAACTTTTTAGCAGGAGGAGAAGGTTCAGAGAACTGCGCTTGTCTCCTCTCTCAACACTGGCTGCTATTCTGAGAAAAATCATCTGCTTAGTAAGAAAGGAATGCTCAGCATTTTGCAAAGCAATTTTCTCTACTTCCCTATCTTCCTTGCTGATGCCTTAATAGAGGGAATAAATGTGAAGCAGGAAGGATATTTCTTTTCTTTCTTTCTTTCTTTCTCTCCCTTTCTTTCTCTTTCTTTCTTTCTCTTTCTTTCTTTTTATCTCTCTCTCTCTCTCTCTCTTTCTTTCAGGGGTGAGGGAGGGGCAGAGGGAGAGAATCTTAAGCTGCCTCACACCCACCCTGGAGCCTCATGTGGGGCTTGACCTTCAGGGGCTCAATCTCACTTTTTTTTGTTTTTAAGATTTTATTTATTTATTTGAGAGCAAGAGAGATAGTGAGAGAGCAAGAGAGAGAGAGCATGAGCAGGGAAGAGGGAGAAGCAGGCTCCCTGCTCGGCATCCTGATGTGGGGCTTGATCCCAGGATCCTGGGGTCGTGACCTGAGCCAAAGGCAGACTCTTAACCGACTGAGCCACCCAGATGCCCCTCAATCTCTCTTTAGATAAGCCCCTCTTAATTAGCTCAGGCCTCTTCACTTCCTGCCTGGATTTCCATAATGCCCCCAACAAGTATCCTGGCATCTTACTTCTAAAAACAAATCTTAGCTCGGTATTGTCATGTTTAAATTTCTTCAGTGGCAGGGCACCTGGGTGGCTCAGTGGGTTAAAGCCTCTGCCTTCAGCTCAGGTCATGATCCCATGGTCCTGGAATTGAGCCTCGCATTGGGCTCTCGGCTCAGTGGGGAACCTGCTTCCCTTCCTCTCTCTCTGCCTGCCTGTGCATTCACTCAGCTTTTTTTAAAAAATTGAATTAAGTACAATATGAAACCATTAACGTGACCTTAAGAAAATCAGTATTGTCCCCAGGCTCAAGACCATTCACTCCACAGCTTAATTGGCCCTTAACTCGCAGCTTTCGTAGATGTGTGTTATCTAACACAGTAGCTACTAACCTCGTGTTGCTATTGGGCACTTGAAATGTGGTTTGTGTGGAATGAAATATACTGTAAGTAAAAATACAAACAGGGATTTTGAAAAGTTTGGTTAAAAGAAAAAAGACAAGGGGCGCCTGGGTGGCTCAGTGAGTTAAAGCCTCTCCTTCAGCTCAGGTCATGATCCCATGGTCCTGGGATCAAGCCCCTCATTGGGCTCTCTGCTCACTGGGGAGCCTGTTTCCTCCTCTCTCTCTTCCTGCCTCTCTGCCTACTCTCTCTCTGTGTCAAATAAATAAAATCTTAAAAAAAAAAAAGTAAAACTATCTCAATTTTTAAAAAAGACTTATTTATTTGAGAGAGAGACAGAACACAAGAGTGTATGTGAGTAGGGGGAGGCACCCAGGGAGAGGGAGAGAGAGAATCCCAAGCAGATCTTGGGCTGAGCATGGAGCCCGATGGAGGGCTTGATCCCACAACCCCGAGATAATGACCTGAGCCAAAACCAAGAGTCGGGTGCTCAACCGACAGCCACCCAGGGACCCCATTTCAATAATTTTTTATATTGATTACATGTGAAATAATATTTCTGTTATATTGGGATAAATAAATAATTAAAATTAATTTCATCTATTTCTTTTTTATCTTTTTTAATGTGGCTACCGAAAATTTTTTAATTACTTCTTTAGCTAATGTTATATTTCCACTGGATAGCTCTGTTCTAGACCCTGTGATTTTTCAGAACAGGTGGGGAACATTAGTCCTAAGGTCAAACTTTGCTCTTTCCTGGACTATCTCTGTTTAGATGATGTAACTGTCACCCTTCCTGGAGGCCAGGCACATTCACTATCCCCTTCAGAACGGAGTCCTTAAAAGGGTAGAGGAGTTAAAGAACAATTTTAAATGTAGATCATTGAACAAACAAATGTAGTTTCAGAGAGTCAAAGACAACAGGTGATTATTGTCCAAGGCAATGTCTAACATTCACCTTAATGTTCCTGATTGGCTCTCCTATTTTACTTAGATTATCTCTTTTAATTGCTACAACTCTAACATTTAGATGCTAATTTTGCACACGCATTTTACTAATGAATAATTGGAAGTTAGGGAGTTAGCAAGCAGTGGTGTGGAGTTTTGATCTTAGTTGGTCCAACTATCCAATTGCCATATCTAGCAAGATTATGTGCTCCTTGTATATCCTATGCCTTGTATATACATGACCGGACACGCATACTAGATGGTAGGTAAAATGTGTATATACTACAAGTAAGTATATAGTATAAGTAAGTAGAATGTGTATATACTATAACTTCAGCTCTGTGGGGATATATTTATGGAAATATATATTATTTACACACATAAGTATATTACATATATTTTATATAGTATATATAGTTACAGTATGTATTATATATAATTTATATATTATGTAAATATATAATAACTATATTATATGAATATATTAATGTAATATATATGGAAAAGTCTGGAAAGAAAAAAATCAGCATGTTAAGAGATGGTTGATTATGAATGATGACACGGGCATTTTTTTTTTTTTTTTAAGATTTTATTTATTTATTTGACAGAGGAGAGAAATCACAAGTAGGCTGAGAGGCAGGCAGAGAGAGACGGGAAAGCAGGCTCCCCGCTGAACAGAGAGCCCGATGCAGGGCTCATTCCCAGGACCCTGGGATCATAACCTGAGCCGAAGGCAGAGGCTTTAACCCACTGAGCCACCTAGGCGCCCGGGCATGGGCATTTTTAAAATAATGTGCATTTAAATGTTTTTCCTCTTTACACTTTATTGCATCTTCCAAATAGAAGATACTTTTTTGTATCTTTTTTTGACAATGTGTGTATACTGTTTTAATTTCCATTACTTTTAAAATTGCACAAAATAACGTTTTAAGGGAAGGTAGGTGGTTACTGACATGTTCTCTGCGTGCTAACATTGATCTTTTCTCTTCTCCCCATGATGTTTCCATTCCTCTCATGTTTGGTGTCCTTTTCCCCCACTTGCTTCTCCATTTTCTCTCTCAATTTCTCTCTTTTGCTTTTTCACCTCTCTCTTTCTGTCTTGCTCCTTTCATGATCTTCTCTGAGGTGTTTTCCCCTGGGTCTTCTTCCCTTGTCTCCTATCTCTCTCTTCTTTTGGAGAAGACTGATAGTCTAAAGAAAGGTCAAATGTTACTTTGCACCTGGTAGGTTTTAGGAGATTCTAGCTGCCTCTGGAAGTCCTGAGGAAGGTGCTCAAGTTGGGGGCTGAGCAGTGGAGGGCAAGACTTCTAAAGAGAAGGGTTATGTTTTAGATAAAAGGTGGGGGAAGATATTTCAGAGTGACAAAAGCAGTGGGAACAAAGGTCTGAGAAATCTATCAGGGAAAGAGATGAGGAGAGGGGTTCTTACATTATGGGGTCTGAGGATTGCTGTCTCCTGGTGCTGGCTCTCAGAAAGGATATGGACTTCAACTGATTTGAGTTCCTGGATTAAATTAGTCTTGGTTGTATAACTGACTTTCATATGTGGCCTTTGGATCTGAATTGGGCTTAATAAGATTTAACTGCTTCAAAGGGCTTTGTAAGAATTCATTTTATCCTTCGAATCTGATTTCAAATGCTACCTACTTTAAGACACCTTCTCTGATTTTGGTGCTCCTCCCGCAGAGCTCTTATTGTGCCCTAGTTGATACATACCTTATTCAAGCAATTACCTCCATTGTATTTTATCTTATTCTGTTGGAAATGTTTCCTTTATTGCCTCTCTTCAGGAATCTTGAGGGACAGGCAGGTATCTTATTCATATTTGTATCCCAGGCCTACCAAAGGCCAGGAACACACTCAGTTGAGCACGCAGGTGCTCAATAATGATTTTTGAAAGTATTTTAATAGCTAACATTAATAAGCACTATGGCAAGCCCTATACCTACACTGTTTCATTCATCAGACACTTTAGGAGAAAAGTACTTTTATTATCCTCATTTTACAATAAGAAAACAGAGAGAAATTAATTTCATTTTGGACTAAATTTTACTTTGAAACCAATGAAACAGGTGCAGAACTTTTTCTACAGGCTTTGGGCTTCAAGATTTGGGCTCTTAATCATCATGGATGAATGAATGGTTGGATGAGGAATGCTTTTCATTCCATGGCTGAAGAGGTGACCTGGAAGAGTCCATCATTTATATTACAAAGGCAATTATGATGCCAAGTTACGGTAAATCCTAACTCACTGTTTCTAACTTTCAAATCACCTTTACTTTTACCTCTCTCCTTTCTTCCCTTACCTCCTTCCTTTCCTGCGGTCTCTCTCTCCTCTCCAAAACTCTCAGGGAAAATGTTTGAACTCATATACTGAAGTGTAATCTAGTGTTTTATAGGAAAGGGAAGTAACATGTGGTTTCCACTTCTTACCATTCATTCATTTGCAAATTTACAAATACCAAACACCTACTGTGTGCTAGTAACCTTTTTTTTTAAGCACTAGAGATATAGCAGTAAGCAAAACAAGGTTCTGATTCTGAGGGAGATTACACTAGTGGCACTTTACATACACTGGTTCAATTCCTCACAATAATCTTATGAGGTAACGAAGACAACAATGATAGATAACTCTTAGCAATGCATATCTATGCCAGCCCCTGGGCTACGTGCTTTATTTGTATTAACTCAGTTATTAAAACACTCCTACGAGATGGGGGTATGTTTTCCCCATTTTACAAATGAGGAAACTGAGACACAGAACTGATGCACTCAAGGTTTGAACCCGAGCAAGTGTGGCTCTAACTCCTAGGCTTGTAACCATAAGGCTATATTGTTTCTCTTACATTTCTTTCTTAATCTCACAACTTTTAAGTGTTCAAGTTCTGTCTCAGATCGTCTGACTCCCAAGCTCAGGGGTTTGCGAGTGAAAATGCCTGGGAATTTTTGCAACACTTTCTCTTCCGACGAAATCGAACTGATTTCCACGTAATTCTCCGATTTCTGATGTGAACCCTCTTGCACTGTAAATTCCCTGGCAAGGAGAACGGGCCTGGGACGGGGTCATCTTACACTGGCTGGGGCACCCAGCAGATGGCGCTATTTTAGTAGCCGCCAGCTGGCTGTCCGGTCCCCAGGGCTCACCGCCTCCGCCGAAAGCTTCCCGGCCGTCTCTCACTCCCCTCTCTCTCCTCCTCCCCACGGAGCCCGGGCCCACGTGACCTCAAGGCGGCCAATGGGCGAGAAGAGAGGGCGAGCTGGTCCCTGTGGCCGCCATTAAAGCGAAGGGAAAACCCGTGAATTCGGATTAAAGGGGGAAAAACACCGCCCGCTGGGCCCACAAAATGGGGGAGACTACGGCGTCCGGGCGGTGAGGCCGCAGTAGAGCAGACATTAGGCCAGCTTGGCCCAGGGACGACACGAAGACATAGCCAGAGAATGGTCTGAGCTCGCAGACGCCGCCACCACCTCCGCCACTGAGGAGATTCTGGGCTTAAGGACATCGCCGCTGCCGGGCCGGGGGCCTGGGCTTCTCTCCCGGTTCTTGCCCTTCCTGCCCCTCTGCGGGCGCTTCCCCGCCCGGGAGAACCCTCCAGGGCTTGGGCTCTGCCCTCTCGGACTCGATTTTAATTATTTATTGTGTAATTTATTATTTTTTCTTGTGGAAGGGGCACATATCTCCTCCGTCGCCCAGAGAGGGACGAGCGTCCGCGGGCTCCGCGGCGGCCGCAGTCCGGCCCGCGGGGCAAGCGCGGCGCGGCCCTCCCGCCGGCCCTGGGCCCCGGGCGGCTAGGTGCCGGCCGGGCGGCGGGGGCTGCTCGCGGCGGCGGGGGGGTGGGTGGGGAGGGCGGGCGGCCCGGCGGCCTCCTCTTCCACCGCTCCCCCAACCACCACCCCCCCGCCCTCCCCGGTGTCTGTGTTTCTCTCTCTGGTCGGAGGCGGCGGTAATGGCGGATGGTGGGTTGTGGCGCCGGCGGCGGCTGCTGTGAGGGACGATGAGTTCCTCCTTCGTGCCGAACGGGGCCAGCCTGGAAGATTGTCACTGTAACCTCTTCTGCCTGGTGAGTGCAGGGGCCGCGGGCGGGGGCCGCGGCGAGCGGGGCGGTGGGGGAGGGGGCCGCGAGGTGCGCCCTTGGGCCGTGGGGGAGGGGGTCCGGGTCTGATCCAGATGCCCGAGTCCCTAGGCTAGGCCCAGCCGGAGCCGGCGCGGCGGCCGAGCTCCGCACCAACCCCGTGAAACACGTTCGTTCATCCACCATCCAGGCTCCGGTTAAGGAGTGCAGGCTTTTTTTTTTTTTTTTTTTTCTTGTTTCCGACTCTTCCTCACCGTAGTCTTGTCTTCAACTTGTGCTCCTGTCTGGCAGGACAGTCACATTTTCCTCTGTGTTTCTTGCTTAACTATTGCTTTTCTCCTTATTGATCATGTATCCCTTCTTAACACTTTCCATTATTGCCCATTCTCCCAGTGCCTTTATGCCTCACTCTGGTAATTTGGTTTCCCCCAATAAACAGGACACCGGAACTTATGTACTAAAAATCTCTCCGTTTTACATTTTCTAATGAGTCGAACTAACGGAAGATTAGTTTCTCCCTTAGATGAGTTAAGATCTCTCTGTGAAAATTTCTTATGTTTTCTTTTTAAACTTTGAGGACAGTTTGCCATTTTGACAATTTCTAGCCATTTTGCTTTTATTAGAACATTATGTTTGTGTGAGTGAAACGGGCTAATGGAGGTTCTATGGTTTTGCACTAACTTTTATTATTATCATTACTTTTTTGTATTTGTTTTGCTTGCATTTTTAGAGTGCTTTGAGCAGGCTGCTCCTCGTTTTATTCAAAACTCTAGGGAAGCTGGGTGCAGGAATGACAATTGTATAGGTTGGCCCAGTCCTGGGAAAGGCCATAGTTAAGACTTTGAAAACTACCAACTGTTGCAAATATTTAGTCCTCTGTTGGACAGTAGCTTAGCTCCGTTCATGATTTAAAGTTTCAGTGACTTTCTTTTTTCATTTTTTGTGTGCTAGGAGAAATACTAAGAGAGTATGTGATAGGTAAGTGAACTGAGTGGGCGGAGCACAACTAGTTGGCAAGTGTAAACTGCCAGTCATGTATCAGCAGTTTCATTTTTGGCACCTTACGCTTTGCACCTCTAAGTTAAAGAATTATTGAATTTCTTTCACCGTGCCAAATTGGGATTTTTAGTGCCGTCTCTTAGAAAATGTTTTCTTGTATAGTGTCCATTAATCAGCATCTCTTCAGATGCAGTAAAACATAACAGCAGGTTTTACATTTGTCTTCTTTGACTCTGTCCATTTTTGGTACTTTTAAGATCAAGTTCTTTGAAAGTAGATTAGTACAAATCTGACAGTTCTTTGTGAGCACCTATTTCACTTTTCCTAAAAGGGGTATGTGAAGAGCTAACAATTTTTTCAGTTATAGTTCACATTTCTTTTCATTAGAGCCATCACTTCTATACACATGAAATGAGTCTTTTTTTTTTTTTTTAAGATTTTATTTATTTGACAGATCACAAGTAGGCAGAGAGGCAGGCGCAGAGAGAGAGGGGGGAAAGCAGGCTCCCTGCCGAGCAGAGAGCCCTATGTGGGGCTCCATCCCAGGACCCTGAGATCATGACCCTAGCTCCAGGAC
Source organism: Martes martes (assembly GCF_963455335.1). Taxonomy (NCBI): domain Eukaryota; kingdom Metazoa; phylum Chordata; class Mammalia; order Carnivora; family Mustelidae; genus Martes; species Martes martes. Next base: position 31,206,414 of record NC_137904.1, on the reverse strand, counting down.
CCTGAGATCATGACCCTAGCCGAAGGCAGAGGCATAACCCAGTGAGCCACCCAGGTGCCCCGAAATGATGAGTCTTTAAAAATTAATTTTCTGTTACCCGTTTGACACCAGGGAATAAACATGACCAGTTGGAACAGAACTTAGAGGAAATGTTTACTAAGTGTGCTGTATTGAAGTACATGTTTATATTTAACATTGTTAAGTTTCTTTTATTTTATTTTATTTTTCTTTGGGACACATTTATTGCTATTCAGTGACATGTCAGTGTTAATATTTTGGCTGTTGAATGATCAAAGAATCTTTTTTGTCAGCTGCTTTAATATCTTAAGTATATAGTGAAAAACTGTAATGTCTTAATGAAATAAGGAGCTTTAAGAGAAAGTACTATTGACTTTGAATATGCGGTAATAATCATGCTTTCTTTTCTTTAGGCTGACTTGACGGGAATTAAATGGAAAAGATATGTATGGCAAGGCCCAACTTCTGCCCCTATTCTGTTTCCGGTGACAGAGGAAGACCCCATTTTGAGCAGTTTTAGTCGCTGCCTTAAGGCAGATGTACTTGGTGTTTGGCGGCGAGATCAAAGACCTGGAAGAAGAGAATTGTGGATATTTTGGTGGGGTGAAGACCCCAATTTTGCTGACCTTATTCACCATGACTTGTCAGGTGAAAGCAACTTATCATTTCTTTCTTTTTTTTTTTTTTTAAAGATTTTATTTATTTGACAGAGAGAGCACAAGTAGGGGGAGCAGCAGGTAGGGGGAGAAGCAGGTTCCCTGCCAAGCAAGGAGCCCAATGCAGAACTTGATCCCAACACTTTGGGATCATGACCTGAGCTGAAGGCAGGCAAAAGCTTAATGGACTGAGTCATCCAGGCGTCCCATAACTTATCATTTCTAACTAATGATATATAGCAACATTATATACTTTTCCTAAAAATCATCTATATTACAAATTAGGATTTTTTTTCTGTGAAACACTGTTAGGTGTCAAGCCAGATAAAAATTTAGCTTACTGTTATATTTCACTGTGGTGGTTTTATTTTATGTAAATTTATCCATTTTATGGCAGGGTTTAGCCTTGAATAATTGTTCTTTCACCACCCAGCTTCCTTGTGAATTTCTTGCAGACAGGGAAGGCATGTTATCTAAGAAAAATGGAATGGGGGAGCATAAAGTTCCTAACAAAAGTCATTTGCAGGCACCTGTAATTCACCATTTGAGTCCATTCTGCCACTGCTCTCTCTTGTATGAATATGCAGACAGTTGTAGGAGTATCTAGAAACGTTGTAACTTTCTCATGTGTTTTTTCAAGTTATATATTTTGTTGTTAATTGTGGTTGTATTAACATATGAAAGCATATGTTAATTGTTATTTTTTGAGAGTGATTCTTTTAGATACTGTTCCTTCACTCACTCACTAAAAGACTAGTGCCAACTTGTTTAGCTTTTATAGGACATGGAATCATACTCTGTAAAGTTACACAGAAATAATTTTATTATGAACCTATCAGTAAGACTACTTAGGACCAAATATTACTTTAGAAAGAGAATATCTCTTCATGTAGTCAGTGAAGCTTGTGCTTGCTTTAGACTCTTAAGAGTCAATGTTAACTGAATCTCAGGATAGGAATGTAAATGATTAGTTATTTGCTGCAAGGTACCATGGACTTCAGCAAGATGTTTGGTAATGATTCTTGCTTGACAGGTAAATTTTGGATTTTTAGATAACTAAAAAAAAGCATTCTTATTTGAAATTGAGTAGTCTGAAGTTTCTGTTATTGTCCATTTGACTTATAAGACCTATTTTATTTTTGGATATAATGTAATCAGGTGACTGTCTTAAGACATTAAGAACACTAATGTTTCTATAGAAATGTATGTGTTACTTTTGTTTTGATAGTTCCTTTTACCTTTTAACGAACAAAGCCTTTGGTACTAA